>NW_015150502.1:1139423-1145003 GCF_000732505.1 Cyprinodon variegatus
CTAGTGACACACGTCTGTCTGTTCCTTGCGGCAGGACATTGTATAACCCAAGTGTGTAAAACAGTCTTTTACGGCATTGTCAAGATTTACTATTGGAGTAAATAATGGTGGGAGAACAGGGCTTTTAAATGGAGCCCAATCAATATGTCAGTGGAGGCTGCAGTAGAGGACAGAACAGGGTTTGAAGCCACGTGTAGGAAGGCTGAGCAGATCAGGGTACAGTACACCTCAGAAAGTCATCATATTAAAAGTCAGAAGAACACTTTCCGACAAAACTTGAACTTTAAATCTGGTTTTTGAATTGTAAATTAAATCCCTGTTGGTTTAAAAAAAACAACAAACAAAATGAAAGGAAAATAACCCAATTTAAAAAAAAACTGTACATTGTAGATAGCATATCCAGAGAAAAAGATGTATGTGACACCCAGGCTGATATAGATTCCACACTTTGCTACCATGCACACTCACAGGGTCCTGTGCACAGAGACTTAGAGAAATGCAGACATGCAATAAATCCCAGGCCCTGTGAAAGCAATGTTGCAACACGTACATACTCACTGACACTTACACACGCACACCCACACGCACACACACACCCGCTCACTCACAGTCAGCCCCTATAGACTCTTACACATTCACGCAGAGACACCCCGGCCTCATGAGCAATAAATCGCACAGCCCATCTAACAAGTTCATTTCCGGAGGCCAGAGCGGATGGGTCCTCTGACTTTGGAGTCAGCAGCCTTGTGAGGATCAATGGCAAGAGACGGAGAGCGAGGGGCAAGGAATCGAGCTGAGATACAAAAATCAATCAGCAATTTAATCGCTTTGGGAAGGGAGGAGTATAAAAAGAGGAAGAAAAAGAGCAAAGCAAAGAATTCCACGTCTCTTTTACTTAAAAAAGCACTGCTTTGCTTTTACCCTTACACATACTGTAGCAAGTGTTTTTAAAGTTTTTTTGAAGCTTCCTTTTTTATGACATGCTCAAGTGTGAGCAAATTTTTTTTCTGAGACCGAATTTCACACAAGTTCAAGTTCTCAATAAAAGACTAACTTGATTCTTTTGGAAAAAGAGTAACTCATAAATTAGAGATACTCTTAAAGATTTAACAAGATTTTAAGCTTCGGTCAAAAGCTGGAGACAGCTGCAAACTCCTTTAGCTGCCCTGAAAGATGCAACTGGATGCAAACTTAAACCGAGTGCTGTCTTATTAGAAGTAAACTGTGAATGTTGGTAAAATTATGATATAAAAAAATAACGGAGGAACGTTTTCCTGAATCAGGTGGTTGGTATTAAAAGTGTGGGTTGATGATGAGCTCCTCCAGATCAGTGTGTGCAGCTTGGAATCGACAGTATTGAACAAGAAAGCCTTAGACTAACAAAATGAGTGACAGCCTTTGGTGAAGAATCGAAGATATAGATCTGATTTTAAGGAGAAAAAAAGCAAGCTGGAAAGACATGGGTCTTCGAATCTGCACAGCATGAAAGAGACACCCTGGTCAAGTGATCTAGGGTTTGTATTTTTGAACTTGATTTAATCAGACTTATTTAGGTATTTCTTGTTTTTCAAAGTTTCTAAAAAAAAAACAACTATCCAGTCAGTAGCCATTTAGGGTTGATGTGATTTTTCTGCAGTTAGATGTAGGTGGTTGTACATCACCTCCCATGACTGCACCTGGGAGAGACTGCAGCACGATGACTTATAGTTAATACCTTATTTACTGTGGTTTTTGATCACTGTAATCACTTTTTGTATCCCTAATGTCTGCAGTACTATTAAATTAAGCCTCTGGATTTGTTGCTCTTTGTTATTATTGTTTGTTTTAATCACCAAAGGATTCCCAATGCTTACTTAATATAGCAGTAAAGTTAGGTTGATCCTTAAGAGAGTAAGTGATTTTTAAAGACAAGACTAAGGAAAGGCAAGGCAAGTTTATTTATATAGCACATTTCAGTGGCAAGGCAACTTGAGGTCTGTACATTAGAAAAACAATGACAAAGAGAAGCACATTGTAGTGGCAAACAGGCCATGCAAATAATTAAAGAGATAAAAGTGAGTAATTAAAATAAGAACATACATGTTTATGTATGTACTGTGCCTTGCGAGTATTCGGCCCCCTTGAACTTTTTGACTTTTTGCCACATTTCAGATAAAGATATAAAGATATAAAATTGTAATCTCTTGTGACGAATCAACAACAAGTAGGACACAATCATGAAATGGAACAAAATCTATTGGATATTTCAAACTTTTTTAACAAACAGAAAAAGTGAAGAGTGGGGTGTGCAAAATGAATCGTCCCCTTTACTTTAGTTTCAAACTCTCTCCAGATGTACAGTGAAGATGTTGACTGAAATGACTGATGATGATAAATAGAATCCAGCTGTGTGTTAGCAAGTCTCCTTATAAATGCAACTGCTCTCTGATCGTCTTAGAGGTTTGTTTAAAGCGCAGAGAGCATCTTGAAGAACAGGAAACACACCAAGCACGTCTAAGATACAGTTGGGGAGAAGTTTAAAGTCAGATTTGGATACAAAAAGATTTCCCAAGATTTAAACATTCCAAGGAGAACTGTGCAAGTGACAATATTGAAATTGAAGGGTATCAGAGCAGTGCAAATCTAAGAAGACCTGGCTGATCAGAGATGTAGTGAAGAGGCCCATGATCACTTTGGATGAACTGCAGAGATCTACAGCTGAGTTGACACTTTGTCCATATGACAACAATCAGTCATATACTGCACAAATCTGGCCTTTATGGAATATATTTTCAGATATCCATAAAAGGTCTAATTTTGAGTTTGCAACAAACCACCTGGGAGACACAGCAAACATGTGGAAGAAGGTGAAACAATATCAAACTTTTACGCAACAATGCAAATGTTATGTTTAGAGTAGAAGCAATACAGCTCATCACCCTGAACATCCCCACTGTCAAACAAGGTGGTGGCAGCATCTTTGTTTGGGCCTGCTTTTCTTCAGCAGGGACAAGGAAGATGGTTAAAGTTAATGGAAAGATGGATAGAGCCAAATTCAGGACCATTCTGTTGGAGTTTCCAAAGACCTGAGACTGGGATTTATCTTCCAACAAGACAAGGATCCAAAACATAAATGAAATGGTTCTCAAATAAACATATCCAAGTGTTAGAATGGCCTAGTCAAAGTCGAGACCTGAATCTGTGGAAAGAACCTAAAACTGCTATTCACAAACACTCTGCATCCCACCTCACTAATCTCAAGATGTTTTGCAAGAAAATGGACATAAATTTCAGTCTTTCAATGTGCAAAACTGATAGAGAGAAACCCCAAGTGACTTGCAGTTCTAATCGCACAAAGCAATGGCCAGTCACTTAACATATTGTAAGCTGCAGTCAACCAAACTGTAGGTTGCATAGGTAGAGGCATGTACCTTCCCAATATGTCCCATTAAGAGATATTAAATCGTCCACTTATCCGCCTCTTATGAAAAACATAGTTGGAGTACCCCCCTCAAAAAAACAAACAACAACAACATATTAATGATTTTATGAATAATTTCTTTTAGAAGTGACCATGGTATGAGAAGCGAAATGCTTTGCATGGAACACTTTTGCCTCACTGTTTGCCATTAATATTCTCTTACTTCTCTTAAAAAGATAGTATTGAGCAAAGGCTGATATCAGCACGTCAAAGTTAGCAAAAAAACTGAAAATAAGAAAATATACCATAAAAGTCAATTTTTATGTTATGTCCTTTTTGACTGGGTGCTAATATTTGCCGTAGGACATGAAGAGTATACTTTGTCTTGAAGTTCATGCCCTTGTGCGTTTGATTACCTTTGTGATAGTATATCAAAATGAACTCTGGTGTGTATACAAATGCACGCCCCCCCCCCCTCCATGCCTTCCATTTGTAAGTATGTGTGTGTTTGTATGCTGGATTGGGGAGGCGTATCTGGCTGATTCCTGGAGAACTCAGGCATTGCTGAAACTTAGCAACAGGAGTCAGGGGCCTCCCTCCCCTGAGAGACTGGCTGCCGAGACACATTCATTACCGTCCTAGAATCTTGGGTTGGATTAAAAATTCATGCTGTTTACAACAACAAAAGGGCCCCCGTTAAAGAATATGAGCCCTTCTGAACAATGGCTCCACCAAACCGTGAGCAGATCGCTGACATCTCAAAGGAGACTTGCAGTTTTGCATGAGTGTGTGTTTGAATATGTGTATGGCTAACAGCTAGTGTTGTGCTTTCTTGGTGTTTGAACATATCCTCATAGGCAATGGTGATATAAATAATGATAATCTTTACAGCGGCAGGGAAAGAAAACAGCCTAAGGGTGCTTCGGGGGGGGAAAAATATGATTCCCTCAAACTCTGCGTTGTCATGCTTTTTAGCTTCATATCAACACACATATTTTAAGAGCGCTTCACATGTAGCTGCAGGTGCTTGCGTGGATTATAAGCTGAGGGTGTGACCCTGTCACTAAAGATCGCCTAGGCGCTGTGCTGTTGGATTATTTGTTGGCAAAGGATCCCACTTATGAGCTCTATTCAGCGTTAATTAGCACACTCGATAACGATCATAATAACAGGTTCCTGTGGTGACGTTTGATTGCATTGTCCCTGTGGGGGGTAGGTGTGGGGTTCGAAGATTTACTGATGGTGGAGCCTAACACACACCCGGCTAAACGCTACATTATAACAACACACACTCCAGTGCATGAGGATCTTTTCCCATACTGAGGAGAACATACTGTAAAACTTGAATTTACGGAGGAAAATAAAGCTAGAATAATCTGAGTCTAGGTTCTCTGCAGGTTTTCAAAAAGAAAAGCACATGTGTTCACATAGACTTCTCACACCTCATTCTATTAATGTCATGCTCTGAACAGGTGCAAGGTCAAATCTCACGGCCAATTATAGAGGCTCCTATTCACTCTCAGAAACAGTTCATCCACAGTCAGTAAATGTTTCTGTAAGGTTCTGCTGTTGCTGTGATATGAACAACAGGTCACAGGTCATACCCATACAAGTCAGGATTGTGTGTACCGAATATTGACATTTGCCCTTTCTGCTTCATCACCGACCTGAAGAAAGCAGAGTCGCTGGGAATTTTTTTTGCATTGGTCCTGCTAATCATGTAAAATAAACAATAATATTTTACATATTATTGTATGTCACCTCTGTTTTAAGTTTTAATTTAACACATACCTTTATCAATATTTTCTTGTGATTTTGGATTTAATCTTAAATTGTGTGTAACCATGTTGTTAATCTTTTTTTTCTAATCCACTTGTTCTATGTGACGATAACTGTTAAGGATAGGTGAAGGTCTTGAGGCAAATGCAGAGATGAGGAGACAGAGATGAGTTGCATATTTAATAAGTTTCTACAGGTAACTGAGGCAAAAATCCAAAAAAATAAAAAGTTCTGAAACCCAAAATCTAGGGGACATCAGGGAAAAAACACACAAGAGGAGTCAGGAAACGACGGAGGAACAAAACAAGGAACCAGCGACAAGTGAAAGCTCTGCTGCTCTTTTATTTATTTATTTATTTATTTTATTTTTTTTTTACAGTGTCCTGTCTGGCAAGGTGGCA
>NW_015150502.1:1146028-1154618 GCF_000732505.1 Cyprinodon variegatus
CCCCCATTTCCGCAGAGACTCTGGTGCACCTCCCCAAAATTGTAGGTGATCGCAGACATGGCCGCAGATAGCGTCACAGGGAGGATAGAAAGTAGGCCTCCGATTTGTCAATTGTACATGTACTCTACACTATGTGTATTTGCTGTTTGGTAACTAATGGGAGAAACTCTGGCTGTAGGGGCATCTTCAACACCTGGCACAAGTCGAACACTATTCCAGACACTGCGCAGGACACTAGTTTGTAGGTCTGTGCGACGGTCTGCACCTGAAGCCAAAACCCGCAGCACCACGGCCAGTCTTACGGGAACATGCATGGGTGAACTGTGTGTCATGCTGGGTTGGATGAGAGGTTGTAGATGGCAAACAAGCTCGTCAAACCGATGCACGGACACCCACAATCCTAGCTAGTTCTTGATTGTCCCTCTTGTGTTGTGGTGCGGAATAACGTAGCACAGATCACGCTTCAAAATTTGGAATAAATCAATAATATCTGAGTCATATCTGCGACAAGCTAACTGTTACACACCTCTGCAGGAGTATAACCAGCCCTTGTGACTACCCCAGGGACCATAACCTTTCCTCTTACTCTGTTAGGCTTTGGTAGATCTCAAACTTCTCATATTCCTGTTGACTTGGATCATGTCTCTTATCCTGAGTTATTAGCTGATACTGTTGACTTTTGTATTCTGTTAACCACATCAAAATCTGGTTGATTTATTACTTGTTTTCTAGTCTGGGTTTGGGATACAATGCAAAATGTTATGTTTGGTACAAAAGCAACACAGCTCATCACTTGAACACACTATAACCACTGTTAAACATGGTGGTGGCAGCATCATAGTTTGGGCCTGCTAGTCTTCAACAGGAACAAGGAAGATGGTTCAAATTAATGGTGAAACCTATTGGAGTCTGAAAAAGACCTGAGGCTGGAAGGGAGATTTATCTTCTTTTATCAGCCATTGTTCATTTATTTATTTATTTGTTTTGTTTGCTTTTAGACAAATAAACTACCATGCTTGGCTAACTGCATGCAGCGGGGCTAAGGCTTTATTGTGCTTTTCTGCCTCCTTTTTCAAACGTCAAGATCTGACCCAGCATGGATAAAGACAGACAGGACTGATTTAAAGCACTTTTTAGAAAAGGCAAAGAAGAGGGAACATAATATAATATAATATAGCACACTTTTTGTAGGTGTTTGTTTATTTGCATAGTTGGTCTTAAATACACACATTTTCAGAAAATTCCTTTTATTTAGAAAAAACAAACTATAAAGCTGACTAATAGCTTCTTATTAAACTAGTAATTTTTTTTTAGGTTTGTCACAGCAAGATTTACAAGATGTATATGTAATTGTTTTTGTTTTTATAAAGTGTATTTATTATGTTTTTATGATTGGCATTCATATTAATATACTGCTGTGATAACTTGATTGGCTTTTGGTCTATTTTGAATTTATAGCCAACTCTGGAAAAAAACTCCACCAGCTGCTACTCGACTCTTCCACTGAGTTGGATTTTATATTTAAAAAATTTGAAAAAGGTGTTATAAACCTTTTGGATGGTACTTTTGGTAGTTGAGGTTAATTGCTTTAAAACATCTACAATAAGTTAAACAAATTTTCAGACAAGTGATTTATATTTTATTTGAAAAGCTTCGTTTTGATTAGCTAATGCATTAAAAGGGTGTGAGACCAAATTTAACATGTGGAAAGAATCAATTGACTTCCCTTTGAAACACAAGGCCAATCACTTGCTTATTGCAGTTATGAAAGCAGCATTGTTTCAAATTACCTAATTTGAACACGTGAATTCATGTTGCTTACAAGGAATGGGTCCCTGTTAGAAATGAGCCCCCGGCAAAAGCAAAGAATTCATTCAATTCCTCTAAATTTGCTTCACTGAGAGGATTTAATTGAGGCCCAGGGTTGGTTATACAGTATATTACAGAAAATAGCATAAAGCACCAAAAAAATCATGTTTGTAATGTATTGTGTCTAATTTGTTCCAATTCACAGTGGATGATTAGCCAGAAGAAAAACCCAAGCCTTTTAAGTTGTCTGTTAGCACCCTGGATCCAATGTTCTGGCTTTTTGATACAAGTCGCCCTCACAGTAAAATCTAGACTGATGGCTCTCTTGGCATAAACATTGGTACTCTGGCTGCTCATCTCAACGTAAAAAGGCATAGAGGCTAAAGAGAGTGCCAATATTGCTGGTCTGAAGTTTATTTTCATAGTAATTACTAGAATAAATGTCACATTAATCTTGGGGCTTTTATTTCAGCACTTGGACCAATATTCTATACAAAATTGTTCAAGCTCAAATAAGCACACAAATTCCATTAATATTTTCTCGTCTCATTTCATCACATCTAAAGTTATCTTATCTTAGTTAACAAGAAATTTGCTGGCATATACTAAAACCTTTGGGTTTCTTCTCAACTTGCCAAGTGTGATTTAAAGGGGAACTATTATGTCTTTTAAAATTCAGTTCATGGCAAACAGCAATAAAAAACACACAGGACACATGATTGGATAAATCTCTGTCATTTAAAGAGTTTTCATCAACAGATTTGTAGTGTAGACAGAACTGTCCTTTACAACTTTTCCTTTTGGCAAATCCTGATGTGTGGTTGGTATTTTTGAAGAGGGTGCTTTGCAAAGTGATTTGTGCAAACTCCAATTCTCTTTGACAATATTGCTGGGACATTAACCTCAAACGTTAAATGAAGCCACACGGCTCTGTTCTGCATGGAGTATGTGTAGAGATTCCTACTGATTATTGCAGCAACAACAAAACATTTGTCTTTTTCACCAGCCACTGAACCATGCATACAGCGGTAAAACCAATTGACCAAATGTGTTCCTCTAATCATAAGAGGCTGAGATCTGCTTGGGTTGCTAGCTGAGGGGCTGGGCTTCTCTAGGACTCCTTGATAAGGGGCAAGTTTGACTGAATGTGATCTAATATTCTGGAGGTTTTTGAAATGGGTTGTTTTTCAGACACCAACAAAAAAATTGTATTTTACCAAAAAAAAAAAAAAAAACAGCTGGATGTTGTATTTATTTATTTTTGTTTTTTGGTTGGACTGTTTCAAGAAGCACTAGATACCCAATTCAGGCACAAAAGGTGTTGAAAAAGTTATTTTTCATAAAAAGTCCCTTTTTACCAAATACTAGAACTTTTGATCCACTCTGAAAGACTTAAAATCCCAAGCAATTTCAAATCTAAGCACCTAGCTCTTGTTTTGAAAAATGACTAAAGTGGGTTTCAATATGATCTAAAAAAAAAAAAAAGTCTTTTTTTACACTCCCCATCATCATGTCCCTATCTGTACAACTTCATGAAAATATGCTTGTACTCATACATGTTTTCATCATTTTAAGCTAATCTGTGACCAAGGCAGCAGTGTCAGCAGAGATTTCCAGAGTTCTTGCTCCTCAGACTTCTTGTCCAGGTCCTCTGGGGAAAGCCCACTTTGCCCCAGGTCCAGTTGGGAGACATAGTGCCTCCAGTGTGTCCAAAGACCTCATCTGGGCCTCCTTCTGTTGGGAGATGCCTTGAAATGAAGGGAGGTATTTAGGAGGCATCCAAAAGATATGGCCAAGCCACCTCAACAGAGTCCTCTTGATTTGGAGGAGAAGTGGCTCTACTCTGAGCTGGATAGCCAAACTTCTCTTTCCTCCACCTATCTCTGAGGGGAAAGCCACCAGTATTTGGGATCTGATCCAGATTTCATGACCATAGATGAGGGTAGGAATGCAGGCCAACCAGCAAATTGAGAGCTCTATCTTCTGGTCGAGCTCTCCCTTCACCTAAAAGTGAAGTGTCCTCATTATAGTGGCCGCCACACCAATCCGTCAGTCAATCTGGTGCTCCATTCTGTCTTCACTTGTGAACAGGATCCTAACATACCGTACTTGCACTCCTCCAGTTGAGGCAGGAACTCTCTTCCAACCAGGTAATGGTAATTTAAGTTAAAATTGTAATGCCCAAATTGTATGCAGTGCATATAACTGCAGAAAAGTGTAATGATTCATTAGGTATAAAAAAAACTGGTAGCTTTTCTCTTTGTAAGTGAAAATAAGAGGGTTGCACAGACAACCTAAAAGGCCTAATATTTATCTATTATTGTTTATAACCTTTGAGCAATGTTTCTTAAAGACAGGTTTCTGCCTACTTCACTTGAAGCACACAAAGAGAAGCTACACTATTTTACACTTGCGTGCACACAAACAAATTAGGCAATATTGACTGAAGCCACAACTCTGTGCTCCTCTCAGTATATCAGTCATGCTTGAGCTTGCCCTGCTGCAACCATACAGTTTAACAGCTTCAGTTTTTTGTTTTCCTAGAGGACACATTCAATCCACCTGACACCAGAATAATGCCACTAACCACACATGCAAACACACTGTGCTCCTTAGAGCAGAACAAATTCATCTAAATGTGACTCCTCTGTTAATGTCTCAATAAAAGCTCTACTGATGTGTTACGCTTCTCTATGAGTTAAAGCAACATTTATTATTTAATTTATTTGAACAACTATGCCACACAACAGCTCTACAGTAAATACAAGAGGAAGATTTAACAATAAGATCTTAGTGTCACATTTTGCCCATATTTTAAAAGCTTGTTTGCGTGGCCTTCCAACCAATGAACAGAATTTTGTTGATTTTTTTGCCCAAGAATATTTCCATAACATGTACTTCCCATGGATTTGTTGCTAATTTTATAGCATTGCAATTTCAGATCAGGGTATATTTACTCACAAAGGCAGCAACATATGGGAACAAACCGATAATATGTGGAACGCAATTTAACTCTGACCTTTTTTTTTCCCAGAACACCCTCTAATGCTATTTTATATGATTTCCTGACCATTGGGAATCTTTAGAGCATATCTAATGTGCAATCATCCTAATATATCTTTCTTTTAACCCCCCCCCCCGGCCTTGCCCTGTTTCTTCCTCCCACCTGTGCTGTTCTTAGGGAAGTCGCTTACAGTCGCATCTGTTGCGGCGTGGCTGGTCTGCGGATTAATGACCTCGTTAAACACATTGTGCTTTGCCACTAAGTCATGCACTCACACTTTATCACAAATTAACATGTACTGTATATATGAAAAGAAATATTTTTCTCACTAAATATACAGCAAACATAAATACTTGAGGATATGAGGATTGCTTAGGCTTAATAAATGATTTGTTCTTACAGGTGTACAGTACAGTATTTGACATAAATCAATGCGTTACCCAAGAAGTTACTGACCTAAATTTTACATTTTTCTACAATCATTCTTATGAAATGTTCCATTTTCTTTTAAGAGTCACATTATTTAGAACACTTAGAGTTTTGGGTAGGATGAGTCTCATATAATGTGTTGGATAATTATCATCCCCTTGAGCATGTTTAGATTTAATTTCTTCACAGAAACGTTATATCTAATTAGAATCTAATGCAAAAGACTAACAATGGATTCATAATTGTAAAGTTGAAGGAATGACAGAACGGAAAATTATCAGCCACCAAAAAACAAACACCACTGAGTTGGTGAAGGGACACTGGCAGGTGCACCTCACTTAAAAGAGCCCATGCTAACTTGGCGGTAGGAGTCATCACCTGGAGGTCGGACTCTTTCATAAAGTGTTTGTGTGTGTTGATGTTGGGCTTCACTTAAATCATTGGTTTAAACCCGGTCCTGGTGACTCACTGTCCTTCATGTTTTAAATATGTCTCTGCTTCAGCACACCTGCAGCAAATGATTGCAGCAGCCACCACAGGCTGCAGAGAACCATTAATTATCCATTTATTTAAGTCAGGTGTGAGAAGGCATGGGGATGCACAAAACATGCAGGACAGTGGGTCCCGAGGACTAAGTTTGAAAACCATTGATTAAAAAACTGTGGGGTTCTGATCAATTTTGAAGGATTTCTGATTGCTTTTTAATTTATAAATGTTACCTTTTTTATATATGTGTAATGTGTTTACTTTTATTGTAGCGCAATGTGATACATGTACATAATGTGCATGTTGAATTAAGTGTGGAATTAGCATTACTTTTTTTAAAACAAATTATTTGTATCACGTCCAGCTCCATTCTTAAAAATTAAAACATTATTAATAATTGCTGTACTGCCACTATCAAACTGCTATTATCAAACACAATAAACTTACTTGAATAGGGAAGATCTATTTATTTTTTATGTAATTGCCCACTCAGTCTACATCAACAGCAACATGCCTACTTATTAAATGTGCAATTTTTAGATTATTTTGGTAATGCAAATTAATGCTCAATATTAGGAATCTTTGAACATCAGGCCCTAGATGCTCTAATTTAGTGAGCTCAAAAGGTGGATCTAAAAAGTCTTATATTACTGATAATAATAAAAAGGTAGCTAATAAGGTTTTTGGAGTAAGAGCGGCTTAAAAGTGTTAATGGCGCTTTTTACATTTTTGTATAAAAAACAAAGTTATGCATAACTTTATTTAGAAATCGCAATAATGCAATAGGTTGATTTTTTTTCAGTTTGAATAAAATTAAATAAAACATTTTTTGCAATATGGGAAATGTGAGATAAGATGAAAGATTTAAATATTTTTGTCTGTGGAATGACTTGGAATGATTGAATGTATTAGTCATTTTATGTTTTATCAGTTTTATGTCATGCATCCAAGCATGCCCCTAAGTTATAACACAAAAAGCTTTAAATCCCAATTAAAGCATTTACAATATGATGTCAAAATCATATGAACCTATCAAGATGGATGCATTTTTTATAGTCTAGATCTGTTGTACCAAAGCAGTCACCAGTAAATATGTCCATAAATTAGTATTTCTGTCTGGTTTATAGTGATCAGATTCTTGTAGAATGCAAAGATTTCACATCTAGAGGTTATGGAATGAATTATATCATTTCAACTTCTTATTTATCAGCTGACAATATGGAATTTGGTTGGAGGGGAGTATTTGAGAGTGGTTAACCACAAGCTTTTACATATAAGACTTGAAGATATCAATAATACTCTGTGTGTTATAAAGTCCTTGCATGCAGCATAAATAGAAAATCATTTGGCTTAAAATGAAAAGGCACAAGATTCCACATTGCCTGCCTACACAAAGACGCGTTCACACATACTGTCTAATTCCGGAAGACACCTGCATGGTGACAGTAAACTGTTTACAGGAAATCCCATCCCTATTCCTCTTGTGTTTGCCTGTTCTAGCCCTCAGGACATAAAGAGCACCTTTCTGTTGAACAGTGTTGTATTTGTCCGTGCATGTAAGACATGCCTGGTACATGCCTGCATAGCCAGAGTCTCATGCTTCAGTGAGTTTGGACTGGAAGGATTCCCAATGGGGCAGAAATGAGCTTAAGTGCCATATTGGGAGGATTAGAGGCTATACCGTGGTTTGAAAAAGTATTCACATCCCTTGAACTTTTTTCTATTTTCTCGTCTTTTAGGAACAGCAAATACATTCTTCAAGTATGGCCTCATGGAAAGATAAACATGACAGCATGTAGTTGTTTAGATGGATGCTTCTCTTTGACATTTGAAAACTGCACAAAACTGATGGGGAGACAGCTGGAGCTAAGCACAGGCAGTCCTGGAAAAAACTTATCAAAAGGCTGCAGAAGACTTTCCACTGATCACTTCTGCCATCATCTGCTAGTGTAACAGGCACCTGAGCAAATGACTTTGGCTACGTTCACACTGCAGGCCTTAATGCTCAATTCAGATTTTTTGTGAAATCCGATATCTTTGCGTTTCCGTTCACATTTCCAAATATATGCCACTTGTATGTGATTTCCTGTGTAAACTGCATTCATACAGCTTAAGTGCCCTGCATGCGCAGTAGCGGATGCAATGATGTCACAAGCCAACGTGCTTCGTGTTTACCTAACCCTAACCATGTAAACATGGATGTAGTGCTGGAGCGCATCTAGTGATCTTTCCAAACCTTAACAGCTCAATCTTTTCAAGATGGTTCAAAACAACTTATTGTTTCGTTGTTGTTATTTTTCTTGCCGCGTCTGTGTAGCAAGAAGCAGAATAGTGACTTTTGTCGGTTGCTAACGACATTCAGGTCGGATGAATGCGACCTGGCCGTTCAGACACAGGTCGCATTTGAAAAGACCAGATTCGTATCCGATCCAGGAACACATTGCCAAGCGGCCTGGGTCGCATTGGAAAAAAATTGGATCTGTGTTGTTCAGACAGCCATGAGAAGATCAGATCCAGGTCGCATGTGGGCAAAAAAATCAGATTTGGGTCACTTCAGGCTGCAGTGTGAACGTCGCCTTAGAGATGCTAAGCAAGCTGATAAAGGAAGGCTCTGCTCTAGGAACTCCTAACGAACCTCTGGGGATGATTTCACAATCAAAGTTTGTTCATTAAACAGAGAGCATTATGGGAAAAAGTGAGCGTTCTTCCACATTTTATTTCCCTTTTAGCTTAATTAAGTATTTTTGAATTGAAGCAAGTAATTATTAAGATAACACAACAAGCAGGAGAAAATTAGCCTGGGTGCCATTCCGAACTTAGTCCCGCCCACAACGTTTGAGGTTGGGAAGTTCGGTCTGGCAT
>NW_015150502.1:1155049-1174334 GCF_000732505.1 Cyprinodon variegatus
AGCTCTATGGAGCAGTATCAGACTCATATTCTGACTAGAATTGAGTAGGACTACGTCAGGCTAGGAGAAAATACCAAAGAAGCAGGATTGGGAATCACAAACCTAACTGAAGGGGTGAGAGTTTCAGACTCTTCCTCCAGTTGACCTATTTCATCTTAAAGAAATAGTAAAGTTTTGAGTCTCTAGATGCAAAGATTGCAGAAAAAAAGACTTATCATTGCACCAAAAGGTGTTTTTAGAACACACTGGCTCGCTGAAAAGAAATACACACCACTCTTAAAGTTAGGGTTTTAAAAAATAGATCTTTCCTCTTCATCTGTCACATAAAATACACTGAGGTTTGTGATTCTGAAATGACAAAATGTGAAAATAGAATGGGGCTGTAATCTTTTATAAGGACATTTGACTATGATCTAAACAAAAATGCATGTGGAGACTAAAACACAAAGGTGTCAGCACCTTAGGGAGTTAGCAACAGCGTCTGCCTTTTTTTTTAAATTCACACATAGTCGGACTTATGAGCATTTAAGCATACATGAATTCTGCTATTTCAACATGCAAGGACAAGATACACAGACACCTCAAACCATGCTTAAAAAACTCATGGATACAACAACCTGCATGAGGTTAAACACAAACGTTCAAATTTTTTCATTCACCAGTCTAGCTTCTTTTAAATAGAGAACGTTTCATACCAAAATATACACACTCTTCCCACTTGGAATGGGTTCAAGCTGCCAGTTAACCACACGTTTTTTTTCTGCACAACTCTGAAGCTTCTCCATAAATATCCTCCTCTTGCTTGTGGTGTCTGAAATTGCTATTTGTATAACTCTTAACATAGTATTGGTGTAGTGTAAGCACGGCCTTGAATGGCAGAAAGGAAAAGAAGCAGGGTTAACAAGTGCATGGCAACAGCCTACAGTGCAAAACGTTGTCAGCCAGAACAAGGGAACCCCTGATTGTTCAGCAGGCTATAAAGTGATGAGTAGATGTGGAATGTGACTTTCAGGTTTTAGGAGCTCTGAAGGCCTCAAGTTTAGCAGGTTTCCACGCTTTAACCTGCCTGGAACATTCCTCACTAGTGTGGTAGAGGTAGAGTGATGTAGAACACATTTGGAGGTAGTATCTGGATTTCATCACTATTGAGCAATCCTGCTACCAATTAACTCCCATAGAGAGGTAAGTGAAGCAAGAACTCCTTCAATTGAGCACTGTCACAGTTGATGTTTAAATACTGATCTTTAATGAGAGTGACAGTGGTTGGTATCAATTTAAACAATTAGGAAACATTATAATGAGATTGGAAGTCACTGGTTATTTTACCAGCAGGTTATTGTTAATGTTAGATAGTGTAGTATTTAAACAAACACAGCGCATGCATGTATATTTTAAATAGACACCCTATTCTATGGCTACTAAATGTTTTCTCTTTTGGAGAACTGACGGCTTCTTCTTCCAACTGCTCTGATCTAAAAGTTTCAAGGATAGTTTAGTTTGGTTATCTAGTTTTTAAAAAGTCTTTTTTTTCTGTATCCATAATATATAGTCCTCACTTGGGGTTAGTTTGCAATCTTCTCAGTTCTCTCAAGTTTCATAATTTCCTTCCTGATTTCCACCTGTTAGTGATCACTCACTGAGGTTGTATTCAAACACCTCCTCATGATTTAAGCATCCAGGTTTTAGATACCTCTTGCCAGATCCTTCCACTACCAATTTGTTTACTTTCATTGCAATGACTGCTCTTATCTCTTCTCTCTATTTTTTCTTAAGGTTGAGTTATCCACTGTCCACTGTTGAGGAGTAACACAGGACACAGTCCATGGTGTTTGAGTCTGAACAAGTGCTGCTGGTGTTTACAGTATAGTTAATTGTGGTACAGAATTAGAAATACAAGGGGCAGTACACCACACAACCAGTGGAAACCAGTGGCAATTTCTCATCGAATACTAATCCCGCCCTCGGACGTGATCTACAGTATCTCTGCTCTGGAGTAGCAGGATGCTGCCTCTCAGGCGAAATCCCTGTTGAAGTTTGAGCCTCTGGTATTGAAGTAACCATTGAGAAGGTAGGGAGCTGATTTTGCAACACGTAAAAATTTTTATTTTCAGTGAGCTCTTATAGGGTCTATAGATCAGGGGTGGGCTGGGGACACACAAAGCTGACTGCTTGATGATGATTGGCAGAAAAGTTTTTTGATTGACAGAGTGGAGCTTTTCCTAATGAGACTCAGACAAGGGAGGAATTCAGTCAAAACAGTTGTCTTGTGCTGAACTCTTGCTGTAATTTCAGTGGTTCTTTTTATTTAGCTAGCTATAGCTATTTTTTACCAATTGTAGGGGGTTAGCAAGGGCTGATATTTTTTTTATGTCTATGTGTTTCAACATTTGTTACTGCAATATGTTACGTTTGAATCTAATTACACCATTAAGCCTACCCTGTTTCATAGACCGGAATCCACAACTAGTGGAAAGGTAGTGAGGGAGAGAAGAAACGCTTTTCTCAGACCAAAAATGGCTGAGTGTCCTAAAAAGCAATGTTTCTATGATTGCATGAATTCATCACTGTTGCTGCCCGACCACACACATCTCAATCCGTGAAGTATAAAGCAAGTTTCTCTGATTTATCCAATACATTTTAGAAATATGATTTTGCCATCCTATTTACTGCATTTGTGTCCTCATAGCGACCATCACTTTTGTTATTTAACAAGGATACACCTTTAGAGCACAAGATTAATTGGAACCCTGTGGCTTCCTTGACATTAAATGGTCTGATTAAATCCATTTATCCCATTTTACAATGTAGAGCTGAACTAAATTACATGTCACGTTTAAAGCTAAAATATGGTTTTGTTATCTTGCTATTTAAATTTCCTCACATTATCTTTTGCCTGTTTGTTGTGTTCCTTGGACTTCATGTTGCTCTTTCCTTCTAAACATTTTCCAACACGCTGCCACCGAGCTGCTGCTTATACAAGGGGTGTAACTTAGTGATGAAATTTGGTAGGGACACTCCATAAGGGTGGGTACTGATGCACCTGCACTTACAGGAGCAGACTGGTTATATTTATTTAATTCTTTCCCATTGCTGAGAACACAACAGTATCAAAATACACAAATATTTATAATACAGATAAACGGATACCTTTTAGTGCCTTTTTTATAAAGTGCTCCAAATCATCAACAAGATTAACCTAAAAAAGAATCAATATATTTAAAATAATTAAATAGTAATGGCGGATACCCATGTCGAGCGATATAATGGGCATCCTCAGTATGTCCACAATTTCAAATAGGAAGACTATCTACCTGTCTGTTTATCCATCTATAGTGTAGCTTTATTAGGGAAAAATATGAAAAGCTGAAAGGTACAAAGACTGTGCAAATTATGATTCCCAAATGCGTGGATGCATAGTTTTCCTTTCAGCTGTATCAGTGATTATTATTATCATCTTTCACAAGCAGTGTAATCTAATTTGGAGTTTTGTCCCACACATATCTTTGACAGAGTCTGGGTATAAAAGGTTTTATTTAAATGGTTGATTCACAGATTTTCACTCTTTTGTTTGTGCTTTGACTCTTGTACATTTCTTCTATTTAAATTTTAAGTCTCTTGCAACTGTGAGTCTGGCTCTGTGGCTCCCTGAATTTGCGATTCCTTTTTGTACCTTGCTGAATTAGACAAAAGAGCATTTTAAATATTGCATAACATCTTTTTTCTTGTAAAATATTTCTGAAAAGTTATATTGTATGTTGCTTATCCCAATAAATCTGTTTCATCTTTAAATCTGCAGGTGTCCCTTCTTCTGTCTCTGTGCTCTACTGTAAAACACATAACATTAAGATGTCTAATAATATTATGATACCAGAAAAACAGTCACCTCCGCGTGCATTTTACACCTCAGCAATTTGGGATATGTAGAATCTGGTAAATTTTTGTTCAATAATAAATCGAGAATTAATTAACAGTTCATTTTTACCTGGAACTGTGAGTCATGGTTCTCTGAGGAGATGAGCTGAATAGCTTATTTTTTGACTAGTAAAAATAAAAAAAATAAAAAAATTTAAACACTGTTTTATTGCATTATAATACTAACCCACCTAGCATAAGCACTCTGTGCTGTTGTTTTTTTTTTATTTATTTTTTTTTGGTGGAAAGGTCTGTATAACTTCAAAACTTTTTTTGCCAGCATTTCTTTTTTTCTTGGAAAGGAACTATTGGATGGAGACGCGTCCTCAATAGTCCTTCAGAAAGTTACACCTGTGGTTATACAGTACATTCCGAGTGAAAAACAGAGGTTGAAAGTCATTTTAGGTATGAGGAGAAAGGACATAGAATCCAGTTGCAAGCCACACTTTTCAGATTTTAAAATATTAAAAATCTTGTTTTATATTCCATCCATAAGTTAAGTGTATTGATCTGTCAAATTAAAGAAATATAGATAGATTTCTATTAAGTAAAATTAAGGCGACAACATGGAAAAGATCTAGCACTTACAATCACTCTTGCAAAAAAACTGTAGCAGCTTCCCATATGTTTTTGTCTAATTACGAGCACCTAAAAGCACCCGTATTCCCCATCCTTTAATGGCTGGTTAAATTCAAATGCAAGTCAAAACTAATTGCACCAAAAAAAGAAAAGAAAATGCAATAATTATTCGTTTTGGTGGACAAAATAATGGCAACCTGATTAGTAGAACTAAATTTGCATTTTCAGTTGCTTGTTTAATGGCCAATTTCAACTGAAAACAGTGGGGTAATATTTGGCCCAAGAAAAATATTTACAAATATTTATAATGTATGATTGCAGATCCTCATTCATTTATTGCCTCACTCCCCCTCTCCACACCCCCTCCCCAGTTCCCTGTGTTACAGCCATTTACCTAATTGGATAAAACGACTCCTGGATGTATGCCAAAGGGGCTTTATAGTCCGTGTTTGCGATTCAGATGTTTGATTATAAGCTCTCTTTGATAATTACTCCCAGTTTGCAACCAGCCAGTCAGGCCCACTCTCTTTATCGCTTCCTTGCTGCGCAGTGAACAGCAGTGGAGTGTGCCCAAAATCAACCACCGGGCTGTAAAAGGTACCGCAGCATGCCTTCTGGGCTCCGACATCATAGGCGTGTTTTGTGCCCAGTTTACCGAGGCTAATTATGCCTAATTTGAGGTAATGGCGTGATCAAGTGCGCACTATTATCACAGATCCCCACTCACCCTCCTCTTTCAAACTGCTGGTCTTTCAAAGGTTAGCATTCCCAAGCTTTGTTATGTTTCTCCTGATTGGTCTCCTGCTTCCACTTCCTCCATTAACACATTCCTCTCCTTATCACCATCTGCTCCACTCAGCTTGGACCTCTCTGCACTCATCTAAAACACAGTTAATGCATCAAGGGCTCGTGATTTTAAGTGAGTAAGATAGGTAGACTCACCTGAACTGGCCCTGAGGGGTCATTGAAGCTGATGTGGTTATCAGTAGACTGAGAGGGAAGGAGACATAATCTATTCCTTGGCTCATGGGGTCTCTCATCGACCTTCCTGCTCTGAGAGATTCTTTCCTAAAGGTCTTGGACTGCAATTTGGCCGATCCCAGCCATCCCTCCAGCTCTACTGATATGGCCCAACTCTATTAGGTCTTGTCTGCATGCTGGAGCTCATGTCAGGTCTACCCTCTTGTTCCGCAGGGCAGCTTTGGAAGCCAAAGCCCCAGAGGACATGCTAGAATTTAAAAATGACTGACATTAATCCACCAAGAGTATTGTGCTGAAAATAGCACACATCACCCGTCTGAAGTTATGCTCAAAACAAACTACAAATTTTAACCATAGATTGACTTAGTGCTGATGAATCAGAAGCTCTCAACAAAGTTTTCCATGAACCACTAAACTGACCTAAAATACAGTTAAAAGGATTTTAGAGTGTTTAATTTTTAGTTCCAAGCCTCAACAATGTTGAAAGTCCTTATAGGCACTAAAAATAAAAGTTACCAGCAATGATTCCAAACATATTTGTAGTATATTGTAATGCATCCATATGCAAGCAAGAGTTTCTCTAAAAAAAAAAAATCATCAACCTATCTGTTGCATGTAGAAAAATATCATTATGATTTAGCCTTATTATGACCTAGCCAATAATTATTATTTTTATATATATATATATATATATATATATACTTTAATAATCCCAGAGGGAAATTACTTCTCTGCATTTAATCCATCCCCTTGAGGAGCAGTGGGCTGCCATTGTGCGGCGCCCGGGGAGCAGTGTGGGGTTAAGGGTCTTGCTCAGGGACCCAGAGCGGCAGTCTGAAGGAGTGGGGGATCGAACCCAGAACCGGAGGACTCAGGATTCCAATTTCTTTACCCTAACCACTAGGAACCCTACATCTGAATCATATGTGCAGTCAGGCCAGCTGACAGCCTTGCTAGGGCCTGGGATAACACAACAATTTATGTTGGGTGGGGGGGACTTCTAATGGCCCCTTATTTAAAGAAGACATATTGCATATGCCTAATGCAGATGTATTTATGTATTTATTTACTGTAATATTAGGTATTTTCATCACAAATATTTTCTGAAAAATTACTTCTGCCTGTAATTTTAATGGTCAGAGTATGAATTTTGAGACCCCCTCTGTTCTGTGCCTGGGACAATTGCCCCCTTTGTCGTCGTCCCCCCCTGTCGGTGGGCCTGTGTGCAGTATAGACATTAATGATGCACTGCATAATGGGCAGTGAACAGAAAAGGTGTTCTATAGGTATGTATTGTATTTTTGTTAGTTTCTAGTGTGGGAAATTATACAAACTTATAAATTACTTTTAAATCATTACAATTACCAAAGGCAGCTAATAACAATATATATATATATATATATTTTTACGTAAAATTCTTACTGCTTTATGCATAGAGATTATTTAAAGAATAAATTGTCTTTGATAGTTGTAGTGGATAATCAAATTAATACATCTAATATAACTGTAATAGCCAGATAAATAGACCAAGAAGCAGCTAAAAGCAATTCTGAAAACGATATCACTGAAATGCAATCTCACACTCTCAGTCATTTCCAAGTGAAGTGCAGTGTTAAATGCAGTGTAGATGGGATTTTTCTCATGTGGGAATGCTGATTTCAGTCATCAGAGCCCTGAGACCCAACTTGGTACAACTGACTTTTAAAATGATGAAATTTAAACAGCTTTCTACCAGTCAAACTGACCACTAAAGTAGCTTTGCACCAAAGCCACATTTACCCAACTGTTCTCTTACTCCCCACATTCATACAATGACTTGTTGGCAACCTGGGGTTAAATGGCTTGCCCAGAGGCACTTCAAAAGGCACATGTGGTAGGAGGAAGCTGGACTCAAACATTGTTTTACTACTGATCCACATTCCCCCTGTGTGGTTCATAATACTAATTATATTTAGCTCAGTACAACCTTAGGTCACCTATTTCAGTAGCTCTCATACAACAGTTTAAGAAATCATTTACTTTTTTGTTGTTCTGCATTTTTATTTTATTTTTCAGACTAAACTATTGAGCTAATGTCTAACTAATTCCCATAGTATGTAAAAAATAGTCTGTAATACAGCAGTTTATATCGGGGAAAAAAAGAAGAACACAAAGCAGAGGGTGTGATCCAATCTGGTTCTTTTCTTATAAATGTTTTTTTCTTGGTTGCTCTTTATAATACAGCCAGAGATGTATTCATTGTGAATCCTTCTGTTCTTCACTTTCTGTCACTTGTATGTATACATGCACACAGAGGCGCACACCTACACTTAAATGCATACATAGCAGCCATGATTACCATTGTTCTAATCCTTTTATTTTATTTCCATCCTCACAGTTCCTTGCTCTTTGGTGGCGTGCATGCAAATGTGGATGCTAATGAGCAGAAAAAGGCACTGAGAAAGGGGTGTGTTGAGTAGGAGAGAAAAAGACTATTTCTTTGCCTCTGAACAATCAAAGAGCAACACTCCCCCGTTCTTTGTACTTTCCTTGTGTGTGTGAGATACAGTGTGTGTGGTGTGTTGATGGTTGAGAAGGCAAAGGCAGGGGGGGTCTTTTGCTGTCATGTGTCTGACAGATATTGAAGATAATTGTCCGCTTTCTTCGTCTTGCTTGTGTAATTCCACCGTTGCTGCAGCTTGAACAGCACTCACCTGGGCAGGAAAGATGGCAAAGCGGACACAGTGGGGGTCTACAAGAAAGAAGGTTGGTATGTTTGGTAAAAGGGAAAGGCACACGCCTCTCTTACAATGAGGAAGTATTAGACAGGTTTATGTTGGAGGTTTAAGTTGGGTTTTTAGTCATACAAGATAGAGTTTTTGTTTAAGGTTTTCGAAACACCTTTCAGAAGGTGTAAAAAGAGCCAGAACATTATTGTATGTAAGTTGGCCTTAAAATACTGGCTTTGTCTCCATGGAGCTGCACAAGGTAGATAGATGGTAAAGTTGAGACAAAGTGAATCCAGGAGGCTGAACAGGTGTATATTTTGGTGGAATACATTTGAATGACAAAAAACCCAGGAGAGGATTATTCAGGCATCTCCAATCCTGGATGGAGGGCATCAACTATTAATGAGATGGAGTGATTCAGATTTTCAGAGCTGCTCCTGGCTGCACATGGGCGCTCTGCACTATGAAAATGTTTACTCTGGGGGACAAAAGGTTTAGGTGCGTTCGTGTCCTGGAAAATCATAAGTGTTATTTTGTCTGTATGAACTTCTCAAACTGAGCTGCTAAAGAATTTGAGTATGTCTCAGACTCTCAGCAAGTAAAACTATGAAACAAAAAACAATATATATGTATTGCCAGTAGAAACAGATTTGTAACTTTACAATTTGTTTCTTGTTTTAGTCTTTTTGTATTTTTTGGGAAAATGGAGCAAAACGTATAAGCTAAGAATTGAGAAAATTGTTTTCAAAATATTTTGATCAATCGTTCTGCATCATCCAACAAATCTTTGCTACTGTATTTCCTGTCTTTGGAACACTTAAGTCTTGCATTCTCTGCAATGGAGAACCGGAACTACACAGAATATGGTATTACACTTGAAAAACATGAAAGCCAAAAAAATCCCCTAAAAATTAATCCATTGCAGATTTTTTTCCATTATTGTTCAAATTACTTTTTTAATGCAACTGCCATCAGACCACAGGGTGCAATTCTAATGTAATCTTAGTTGCCTCATTGGGGTGATGAGGGATTTAAAAAAAAAGAAGAAGTAATTAAATTAATGTAGGATTAAAAAAAAATTGACAGCTGTAGTTTTTTGCAAGCTTAACTCAAAATCTAGATTGTCATGAAGAAAATAAAAATCTAATGCTGCTTGATGAGCCAAGACAAACATGTGATGTAATTAGAACAATTAGAGGGGTGGACCCTACAAAACAGAAGGGATTCTAGATAGACAAAAAGTGTTTAGATTGGTGAGAGTTGGCAGTATAGGGGATGTTCATTACACTTTTATTGTCAACTCTTTTGAGTGAGTTAAGCACCTACCGATTTTGACTTCCCAAGTGGACCAGCACATCCACTTCCTGTCTGTATACAAACTATTCATCTTTGTAGATCAGACCATTGAGAGCGTTATCACTGTAAGATAGCAGTTTCACTAAAAGGTTTGCATGCTTGTGCTCATTTGAGTAAATAGAAAACAGCAATGGGGAAAGAACAAACCCCTGTGATGCTCCAGTAATGATGGACCTTATGTGGAAAATATGCTCCTTGCCTCACCTGCTGCTGGTCAGTCAGTAATCACCTGTGAGCTGGGTAAGCTTCCATTAAAGGATATATATGGGGAGATGGTATTGAAAGCAGAGCTGAAATCCACAAACAGGAAAAGGGTGTCCACGGGTGGTCAAGATGGTGTATAACAAAGAGCAGTTCCATTGGTCAACCTGTTTCCCTGGTAAACAAACTGCATGGTGTAAAGGAGGGGGCCTTAATTCATTAAATAGAAAAAAATAAAAGAGCAGTATTCCAACTTTGGGAATGCACTGTATCCAACACTGAGGTGTCGGTGGAGGTTAAGCTGTAGTAACTTTCACAATAGCTTTTATTTGTGTAATCTTCTCTTAACAGTGTTTGAAAAAGATGACAAACAAGGCGCAGAGGTTGTGTTTTTATGGAACCCGAATATGTCTTCTAATATAAAGTTATTATTTTAGGAACAACAATTGAAACATCCTGTGGTTCTGAAATAAAGGAAATTGAAACATATTCAAAGAGTTAAAAAAAAATAAATCTAAGACATGGTGACCATAAAAATAGTGCAACACAACAAATGCCTCTGTCAACGGACTGAAATTTCCCCTGATTGAAAGATACCTATCAGCACCTTAATCAGGGAACAGCCATCCAATGCAAAAGTCAATTGAAACAAGATGAGCATTTTTTGGAGTTACTGACATTGGTTAGGAAGAGAAGTCGTGATTAAACTCAACCTTTTTTTTCTGTGCTCTTTTTCTTCTTTAGTTCTTGGAAAAGTGTTGAATTGGGAGATGGCTGAGTTTAATCCTCTTCCCTTCCTCCTCCTCCTCCTCTTCTGCGTAGACTTCTTCACTGCTTTCACTTCCCCCTCCTTTTTTAGCTGAAAACATTGCAATGTACAGCCAAATCAAACAATGGTGGGTCCCTATACTAAGCTGTGTCTAGAAGAATTGGGCTGACCTCCAAGCCTGCGGTCACTGGAAACACTGGTGAATGCTGGAACAATACGAGGCTTTAACAGAAGCAGTACTCCTCCCCTCTGCTCTCATATACATGCCAAAATGCTTTAAGTGCAGAGACACAAACACATACAGTACTTACAATGCAGCCACAAAAAACATCATAATGTTGAGCACTGATGCAGCACTGTGTGTGGAAGCCCTCTTATTTCCAATGCTTGCTGGTCATATATACACTTACAGTCATGTACATCTCTAGATTATATAGTTAGAAAACAGGTGAGGTCCTCTGTCCATTCTGAGGTGAAGTGACTCACCTTGGTGTCCAGGGCTGCATCAAATCAATTTGCTACAAGTTCATCCTCTAATTACTGCAGTGAGTGGCCCTTACCTTCCCTCAGCAACTTATCAATATCACATCCAGCTCTGTCTCAGGAGCCATAAATCTTTGGTCTTAAGCCTCCTTCATTTTCCACGAAGCT
This sequence comes from Cyprinodon variegatus, assembly GCF_000732505.1. Lineage (NCBI taxonomy): Eukaryota > Metazoa > Chordata > Actinopteri > Cyprinodontiformes > Cyprinodontidae > Cyprinodon > Cyprinodon variegatus. Next base: position 1,166,207 of record NW_015150502.1, read on the forward strand.
GCAGAGGGGATATCTGTACACATGTTAAAAAACAATGTTGACAGACGATTTGCCCCTTTAGCTTCATTTCTTTTTTTTTTAACTCAAAGCAATTTCATTGTTTACTCTGAAACAGCCTTAGAATATAACTTCATTCATAGTTGTTTGGCATGCATCTTTTGATCCTCTTTTATCTGAAGGATGCATCTGACTCAGACTTACCACTCCTTCCAACCTTTCTCTGCTCCTCCTTCTGGTTGTAAAGATCAGGATTGCACTGCATTGCAAAAGCATTTCTAACCCCTTTAACCTTTTTTTTTACATTTTCATTTAAATTCTATGTAGATGAAGCAGGAACAACAAATAAATGAAAGATATAAGAAAAATATTTGAACAGGTAAACAAAGTGTGGCATACATATGTATTTAGCCCTCCTGATTTAACACTTTATAGACCCCAATAATCAGCTTCTTCTCTTTGAAATATAAGAGATACAACTCTTTTGATACAAGTCTGTATATACAGATTGACATTTTTTCCAGGTCAAATTAGACAGGGACTATTTGTGAACATTTGTTATCATGTTTTATATGAATTGGTGTTCAGGCCCCCTTATTCTGATGCTCCAAAACAGTAAAATCCAGGGCATTTGTCTTCAGAATTAACCTAGTGATACTAAATACAAAACACATGAGTGCAATTTAATCTCTGTATAAACATAACTGTTCAGTGAAGACCACAGGGATTCTAGGATGACACTGATGAGCAAAGCACATCACAAAAACTATACAATACAGATGAAGAAGGAGGATTGCTAAGAGCGGATCACACTGCTTGTGTCCGACTCTACAAGCTTTGATTTTTTTTTCTTGTTACACTAGCTGCATAGAGGCTCCCACTATGCATAGGGGGACCAGATGTCCCAATTGGTCTTTGACTGTGGAACATATTTCAATTCTGTCCTATTCTTCCACAAATTGAAACAATCTCCCCCATCAGACTAGGTCAAAAAAGTCAAAGTAAAAAAAAAAAAAAATATTCAGACATTTTTCCTCAATGTAAAGAAAGCAGAGCTGCAGTAATTGTCACTGGCTGTTAATCAAAATATACATTATAAACAGTATGCAATGCATGCTAACAGGTAGAGAACAGAAATATACAGAAATATACTGGAAAGTACTTTTAAAGAAGAGACAACAAAACAAAGACTGAGACCGTTTGTAAAGTGTTTCTTTAGTGAGACCAGAGAAAGCTAATTCTCAGTGAGTGAGCATCCTCATAATTTCACTAATGTTTTTTTTTTTAAGCTCAAAGCAAATCACAATTTTTCTGTCCCGTTTTCTCTTCTCCTGTAAAGCATTCTGTTTATTAAAATTTCCTATTGATTTGTATGCCTTGATGCCAGCTCCCTATATGCACCCTGTGTTTCCAAACATTTATCTTGCAATTCAAAGATTTTACTTTGTATCTTCCCACCTAGCTTCTTACCTTCTGATTTATGACATTGTCGCTAAATTGCTTCGTAGGGCCGACCAAACTACACCAGTGGTCTACCTGGGTTAGAGTTACAACTCAGCTGCAGAGAATTGTGTGCAGTCTGACAGCAGCCCTTTGCATTTTCAATGAGCTCTAAGTGCCACAACCTCACACGATTGGTGTGTTTGAATTTGGCGGCTACGTCCTCTATAGGACTACGTCTATGTGGACTGCTCCTTGAAGACCGTGAAAATAAAGAGGCCAGAAGAGTTTGGCTATAGATCTGAACAGGTCGAGCCTTCTCCAGGTTTCACCGCCCCACATTCAGTGTAAACACAGTTGGCGCACAAAGCAGACAAAGAATGGATGTCGAACCTCTTACTAGCGTTTTGTGTGCTGATTTCATTTTTGATGAGCTTCAGCCACAGTACTGTTGTCACAGTTATCAGATTTGTAGTCACCACACTGAGATAAATTGTAATCTGTGCGCTGAGCCACACCTATTTGCACAGGGACAGATTAAACCTTTCAATACACCAAACATTACATGCGACTCTGACTCACTAACCATATAGATTTACTATTTTCATTAATTTCAGATGATAATATCCACATACATATACAGTATAATATTAAAATGCACCAACAATATTCACCACTGATTGTCACCATTTCCCTTTTTCCTCTGAGCACGGAGCAGCCAGCTTGCTTGGATAAACTGGACCTGTCCTTTCAACCGGGGTGAAGAGAACGCTGCATTTTTCAGCCGCAAAGGAACCTTTAAATCCAAAAAAGCCTAGTCACTGCCCTACGATATACTGTAATCGGCCAACTAATCTGAGAATGCAGATGTACAACATATGTCATCTCAAGGAACTTTATAGAGGCAATTCAACCAGATCATACAGTCAAATTGATTCAAATTTACTATTTAAAGCAAACCAGCTGATTGCATCGATTCATTGACTATTTCTTAATCTCCCACCCTAAGTATGCATATAGCAATAGTCGCAATAGTCACATACAGCTATGGCGATTAGTGCTTTTGTTTTTTCCATTTGTCATTTTTTGTCTCACTTAGTTGTTTTTTGGACTTCCTGTTTTATTTTAGTGCACAAATTTTTTGTCTTGTTTCAGACTATTATGTCATTAAGATTGCCTATCGTGACGAAGGATTATTTATAAGAACGTTTTTTAAATAAAATTGATAATTCCAGCTTAGCTCTTTCCCAGATCGGACACCTGAAACCTGGTAAAGACCTTAAAGCTGTTTAGTCATCTTTGATGTGTGCTGTTTGGAGTGGTAGATATTTTTTGGATCACCATATGAAACTTGCCTAATCAAGTCAGACTTCATTTTCTTGATAAAGGAGACATTGCTAACATTAGGAAGCTATTTTTACCTTTCACGAGAGACAGTACTATTCAACATTGAAGTGAAATGAAAGCATCGATTTTGTACTTACAGAGATACAATTTAACAACATCCAGATTTCCACTAAAAATATAGACACTTCTTTCTGGTAAAGACAATATTCTTCCATTAGGCAACATTGTTTTTCAAGTGGGATCTTAGTGTTGTAGCAACACTGTTGTGTCTATTATGGAGAAAATGGAAGAAGGAAAAAAAAAAAAGAAACTTTAAGTGTTCTTTGTATGGGTTTGTGTCGTTCAAATGTGTTTGCATGCTAGTGAAATGTGCAACGCATTAAGGCCTGGCAGTGTGTTCACATGCATAAGTTTGATTCATATATACAGCAGTGCTCCAAGAGACTGGTTTTCTTTCCCGGGGTTGCCAAGGATGACGCACTCTTACACTCAGGATGCTGTTATTGCAGGGACTCCAAACACACTTTTGAAGAGGACAAACAGGGGAGCCAGTGGTCATTGACAGCAGATACATCTCTAACTGCCTCTGTCTCTTCTGCGCTTCAAAAGCAGTTTCCTGAGTCGTTTTTGCTGGATCTTAACAGAAAGTCTTTTGAGAGGATGCCCAGAATTTGCTTTCTCTCTCATTTCTCATTTCATGCTATGTGTTGTTGTGGTTGATGGTGGTGTCTGAATATGTGTGGGAGAGGAGGTGAGTGGAGACTTGGCGCACTGCCTGACTCCCCGTTGTGCACTACTATCATGCCAAGGTTCTTTTAATTAGGCTGATCAAGTGTTTTGTGAGAACTGGACCGGCACTCCATGCCACTAACACATACTCCAGTGCGTCTCCCACTCCCCCTCTGGATACCACTATCTTTTGCATGTTTTTCTTTTCATCAACACTTGGATATTTAATACATTTATGTATTTAAAAACACCAAAGTGTTGACATACTGTATCGCATTCTCTCTGCCTTTAATTCGTTTGGATGATCATCAAAGTAATGATTGCTTATTCATACTGTAAACTGAGGAAAACAGAATTTTGCAGAAAAATAAAATAATTTTTTTATGACTATCTATAATTTCATTGGATAATTATACTGCACCATATGCTTACTCTATTACAATTATTTTTACACACTGTCTCAAGTTATGAACAAGTCTGAACTTCTAGAGGCAGTTTTATGAAAAATTGAATTTCCTTTTCTAACAAAAAACACATCACTTTCACAAAGGTCAGGGGGTTCCCTCAACAAAAAAGGGTATTTGCACATTTTCTTTTCTGCATATTAAAAAACCATCAGCATTTTTAAAAAGTTTTTAACGTTCTCTGTTTTTGGAAGAAAATAACACCTGTGCGCTGGGTTCCTGGAGTGCCCTGTCCATCACAGAAATGTTTTGTGCTGCTGTTGTTTAATAGTTGCTACAGTAACAGTCCTTTTCATTTCTTAGGGGGGCCCGGAGGCTTTTTAGGGTTGCATTTTTTTTCTTTGTGGAATGTGACTCCCCCATAAAAAGGCTATGTCTTATGTGTGAGTGTGCAGGGGTGGTGGGGGAAATATGGATCCAGCAGCAGATTTTTCAGGGTCTTGTTTGGAAGTCTACATCTCCTTAGCCATGCAGTGTCAGACACAAATACACTAAGGCAGCGATACTTTTGCTCTCGGGGAGAATTAAATTAGCTTCACTTAAAGAGTTTAAGAAATGTATAGTGCTGTCATGGTAGGTTGCATTTTCACTGTGATATTTGCACACTTACTACTTTTGTGGTGCTTTTTCTTAAACTTGTATGTATGGACTAACAAAATTTAAGCTTGTTGCATGGGCTAAGCTTTTGTACTGAAATAATGCTGCAACCTAGGTGCACAAAAGATGGAGCCCACAGATATGTCCATGTCTTTGCATTATTCAGCTGTAGTTAAAATTACTTTGGATCCTTCTGGATGGGGGCATTATATCACAGATAATGTGGGTTTACAATTAACATATTTGAACATATTTCATATGAACATATTTCTTCCAACCATCTCACCTAGGGCAATAAAAAGGGACAAAACCACCTACAACAACAGGCTACAAAAGTCTTATTTTAGCCAATAAGACTGTTATATTTAAGCGGCAGTCAACATAAGTTATGGTGATACTTCTTACCCCAGGTTTACTTCTTTTAAAGATGAGGTCATAGATTTGTGTATCCTCTTGCACTATCATGTTTACTTTGGTTTGGCTTCCTGCTTTCTTCATGGCTGTATTTTAACCTGGAGAGACTCACACTGAGAAAAGTTGCAATTAGAAAATATTAAATTTATTTATACAGGTAACACAATCATATTCTTCATAAAACTTTTATCTAAGGAAAACAAGCTGATTGTGAGGTCTTCTTGACTCTCTGTAATCCCTTGCACTAACCATTCATGTAGCGTGGAGAGGAAAACTCCCTTTTAACAGAAAGGAACCTCCAGCAGAACCAGGCTCAGTGTGAGCGGCCATCTGCCGAGGCCGACTGGAGTTCACAAAGACAGAAGTAAATCAAGACATAAACGAAATAAGTTATTTGGGGCTTGGGCCCCGGCAGAAGTCCTTGATGCTGTGAATCACATATGCTTGGATGAGTAACCTAGAAAGCGTTTACAGTAATCTTCCACTGGTACCCGGACACCGGCCATGGAGCCAGAGAATGAGTGGGACTGAGAACGAGTGATGAGATAGTGTGGAGGAGGGTGAATTTTCGCTTACATACTGGAGAGAGAAGATAGGACAGGAGCTAAATGAAGGGGATCTTGCAAGATGATTGGCTTCAGTGAAGCTGCGGCCCCCAACTTGATTGGCTGTAGCCGAAGGAGGGACATCGCAGGTGGTTCAGGTGAAGCCACAAAGAGTCTTCCAGACTAAATTTACGCTTAAGCTTCATGTCCCACCTTAAACGTTGATACTGTAACATGACTGGCTGAGGGGTCTTGGTTTATCTTGAACAGTTGAAGTGGAAGTGGGACAAGATGGATTATCATGTTTCTTTGAACACACAAATACCGCAAGGAAATCTGTTTTTTTAGTTTTTTTTTTTTTTATATTAAGCATCTTGTTTATTCAGTCTGAGTATGCTATAAAAAAAAAACTAAAAAAACTGCTCAGTCTTCACTTCTATTTTATTTTCCTTTGTTGCACCTAGTTTTTAATGTATTTTTTTAGTCGGTTTGCTTCGTGTTTTCCAAGAAATCTACTTTTTGTATCAATAAATATGCTCCAAAGGTAGAACCAAGGTATACATTTTCCAACTAATGAGCTCATTAAAGCAAGGTAATGTGATCAGGAAAGCAAGAGGTTTTCAAAATGACACCTCAAATCGAAGTGAAATGCAATTTCATAAATATAACTATATATGTTAAATATAGATTCACAGAAGATATATCTTTTATAAGCTTTAATTGCTACTTTTCTAAATTAAATATACATCTAATGTTTCTTACCTGTAAATGGTTTATTGTATGCAGACAAATATAAATACAACATTTAATTAGGAAATCTAAAAACAGTAGAAAAAAAAGGGTAGACGTTAATGAGCTATCTTTAAATCCAGGCCAACAGCAATTCATTTATATTTTGTAATTTCTGCAACTAGAATGGTGTTGATATAGAAAAGTGTCTGAAATACTTTGATTAGTTATTTTAAATGTTGGCAGAGGTCACATATAAATCATACATTTAACTAAGTAAAAAAAAAAAAATCAGTTGTATTAATTAATAGTGTGATTTTATTATCTATGAATCCATAAAATGTATCCTTTTCATACTCATTTGCAACTTACTGTTTAGAAGTTTGGAGAGATAAATAAAATCATGGATAATCGATCCAGGCTTTGATTTTTAATAAATGGCTTAAACAACTTTTAATAAATCTTCTTACAGATGGAAGAAGTTTTTTTCTAAAATCAAACACAAAAGTTATAGGACTGGAAGAATTTTCAACACCCAAAAATTGAGAATACATAAATACTATTGTGAATATTGTGCTATGTTTGCTTTAAATTTTTTTTTGAAGTGGCTTATTCTGAATGTTTGATTTCTAATTTTTATATATTACTTGCGGGGTGGGTAGGCATCTATAAAAAATGTTTTAGCACTTTCCTAAATAATTTTTTTTGTGTGGGATTTTGAGATTCTGTATGTCAGATTATTTCATTTCCATTGGTTACCATCATCATTAATGTGGGATTAAATTTTTTAGTTGATTTTATTTTTGCTAAAATATAGTTCTTCTTAGACTTCAAATGTCAAACATTTCCCTGAACATAAACCTATTTTTTATTGAAAGACTACTGGGCTGACAATTTTATAGTCAATAAAATTGGTGCCGGTTTAAGATGCGTCATATAATTAGTCATCAACAAGCTTGACTCTTTTTTTAGCCCTATTCCAAAAGAAGTAAAAAAGAAAAAAGAAACATATTTACAAGCCTCTTGGGATTCTAACAGATGAGATCCTGCATTGTAACGTCCTTAACCTCCCTCACAGTCCACTGCCCAAGTCCAACCATAAAAACAAGACTGAAGAGGTCGCAGTGATTGACCAGTGTTGAAAATGCCAAGTTTGCAGCAAACTCACATGATGTTTCTGCACAGATCCATGGATTGCAATGCCTAGTGGATGTTAGGGGTGTTATTGTTTCGAAATTTGTTGGTATTTCATGTTGAGTGCATCCATCCAGTTGACTGTTTTTACCCTTGAGCACATGTGTGTCAAATGTTTTTGTAGATTAAACAGAGGAACTGTTTTCCTTTTATTTTACAGTAAAGCTTTGGTCCGGTTCACATATATTGTTTACTCTGGAATGTTCAAAATAGGCAAAGTTTAATTGACCGATCTGAGCTAAATTTTACTTTATTCATGCAAAAATCAATGAGACGTTAAAAATAAAAGATTAAACACAAGCCTGACTAAATACTTGAATCCCTTGTGTTCAGACAGGATGTCTGTATTTGAAGCTTCTATCTGAAGTTTCCTAAATCCTGCCTCTCCCTAAGACAGCGCTGACTGTATGTATTTGAAGAAGATCTTTTATTTTTGTTCCACTTTTATTATACTGTTTTTTGTTTCCTATATTAACCCTTAATAGGCCACGTTGTAAAATACTTTGACATAAAAAATTTCAAATCAATGTTATTATTGGAGGACAGTACAAGACATTGCTTTTGAAATTTAAAAAGTGTTTTTAATTGCAAAAATCAAGGTCAATGTAATTACCAGAAAACAGTCACTTATCCTAATATGATAAAAAATCCAAAAATGCCTCTACGAGACAT
>NW_015150502.1:1174499-1234685 GCF_000732505.1 Cyprinodon variegatus
AGAAAGAAAGAAAGAAAGAAAGAAAGAAAGAAAGAAAGAAAGAACAGACATTTTTTTGTTATAACATAACTCTCAGAACACTAATGCTTTTTTCACCTTATTACTAAGCTTTTTTAAAGTTTAAAGTTTTTAACTTTACTTGTTAGGTTTGTTTTACTTAATTTCCACTAGGTTGCATTTCCGACACAATAGACGTTAGATTAATGGTGGTTTTCTATGAAACACAATTTTTTACAGAGATACACCTTGTAAACCATGAAGACCACATTTAACCCCACAAAATGTTTTCGCTTGCTGCAAAGGGGTATTTATGTTCAGGTGGCCAAAAATTGTAATTTGGACAATTACAGGGTTAAAGAATTAATAAACAACTTCACAAAAAAACATTTTATACTGCATTCATATGGACAGTAATTATCATCTTAGGGTGGGCTGTGGTGCTAACAAGTAAAATCTTGTGACCATTTTCCAGTTCACTGTTCATGCTAGTAATGTGGGCTTGAACAACATAGAGATAAACTTTTTATTACTCTAGCTTGTGTTTGAGAAAGGCAGTGATTTGAAAAATGTGTTAAAACCAGGCATAACAAATCACTTTAACTAAAATATCTTTCAGCTACAGTGGGGGAAATGTTTAAGCATGTTTACCTAGCAGCAGGCAGATCCTTAGGGTAGAATAGTTTACTGAAATCTTCCTGAGTTTGAGTTTGCATGTCACTCTGCATGCCTGGGTTCTCTCTGGGTACTCTGGCCTCCTGTCAGAGACAAGATCATGCATGTTTAGTTAATGGATCTCTTGAAACTACTTATCAGATTGTTTGTGTTCAAGAACAACTGTGTGTCTCAGTGTTGCCCTACTTTAAGCACAGAGGAACTGTCCAAGGTGTACAGTAACTCGCCTCCTGCCAAATCAGTCATCATCTTTTTCGGTTTGGCTCTTTTCCTGGAGACACAGTCAATAGAATAAATGTTTTCTGGACAAATAATAAAAAATAATAATAATTAAATGTCATCAAAAAAATATAAATCTAACTCACCTTTTCAAGTTTCACCGCCACTCCAAAGGTATGGGGTCTGAATGCAGGAGCAGAATAGTCATCAAGAGTGGGTGCAAGGACAGTAGAGGTGAACTATCCTCTTGGGGAATTTCTCAGAGGTAAATGAAGAGGGCCTGTGTTACTTAAATATAGAGGTCAGAGCTTAGCATGCAGGTGAATGCTTTGTGGAAGGATGTGCTAAGCCAAGCCTTATCAGTGGAAGATATGGTAAAGTGTGAGTCTCAGTATTAGATCCATTTTCAGGCACTGATTCAAGATCATAAAACAACTCATACTCACTGTGGTGTGTTCATCTAAATACAGAGGAGGACCTTTATCTCAGAAGAAAAACATTACAATACCTCAAGTAGGTGCTCCTTGTGAGGGTCTGTGTGTGTACAGGGAGTGTTTTAATGAAATTCACTATTGATCCCAGCAAAATAGACTTTATACATCATTCATGCTCTCTATCAATCACACCCTTCGAAATTTTCCAAAGCAGTTTGTTTTAAAGGAGCAGACAGTGGGGAAAACAAGAACAAAAAAAGCAGAGCAATAATTACTTTGAAGAAATTGTCCTAAAGTATTTCATTCAGGCTTTCTCTTCAAGGTGTAACAGGCCTATCTGTCAAAGACCATGTCCATCGAATGAACTGGTTAATTTGAAATTGATTAGGGTTCTTTCAGTGGTAAAAAGAATTGCAGGGATGAAATCCTTATTGGTAAGTGTAATATATTTAAAACAGGACAGTCATTTCTCATCTACACACATCTTGATTTATAAACTTCATGTTTTTGGTTAATGTAACTCAGTTGATACTTTATAGACACCTGATGATGCTTACTTACAATATAGGTAAAATTTAATTAATCCGTTCATTCATCTGTTTGACAATGTGTGTTTAAAAACCACTCCTTAGCATGACATCTGCACAGCTGAGAGTGTCATCCTCTTCTTTGTACGGTTTCTACTTGCTGGAAAAAATCCTATAGGGTGGGTACAGAAAAAAAAGCTAAGAAAATAAACACAGGACATGGTAACCTGACACAGGAAACCCATTGAATGCTGGGAGTGAGCAGTGAACCATACTTCCTGCAGGACAGCACAATGGTAACAGTGGCCCCAAATTCCTACAAGAGTCTGTAGTTGCAAGGACAAGGAAGGGCAGCCTGTGTCCTCCGTTCCACTGCTGATAAGAATGGAGATAGAAATGACATTTATGTTCCTCTTTCTGTTTTTTTTTAACAAAACATCCATACCCGGTCCTGTTTATACAATTCATTAAACATAAAAAAAAACATTTAAAAAGCGCAATAAGAGATATATATATAATATGACAAGTCAAAAGGGTCAAAATATTGGGCTCATACTGTTAGCAAAAAATAAAAAATAAAACACTTTAAATTCGGTAAGGATAATTAAAAATGATATAAAATAATTAAATGTTGCTGCTTTGTCTCTCTTTTTTATTTTAAGCCCCAAAATAAATTTGAACAAGCTCTAAGATCTAGTAGAAATTGGAAAATTGCCTTCAGTAAATCTGTCCCAACTAACAAGCACATGAAATTCTATACCTGCAGTTATTCACAGTCTGGAGCTTATCTAAAGCGGCCTTTGAGCAAAAGCCTGTAACAACCTTAACATATCACTCTTTAAACTGCTGTTATCTTGGAAAATGTAAGGATCACTCCAGTTTGAATAAGAAATTTAAGCTTAAATCTAACAGTATTGATCACTTATTAGTCTGAAAATTAGACTGTCTTCCTTTAACGGGATGCTTAAACAAAATGTCATACAGTATACAACACAATGTTTGTTTGTTTTTGTTTTTTGCAGTTTTTTGCTTTTATCGAATCTAACTTAAAACTATTAATTAACATAACTATTATGTTTTCTATTTGAAGATTCAGAATTCCATCTTTTGAAAACAAAGTCTTAATCAAATTCTTGATGAAATTTTTATGTGGATAATCTATAATACCCTTCATAGTTTAACAGAAAACAACTCAAGTTATATGTGATTTTAAGACATCAACAACTGATATTATTGCATTCAGAAGTAACATTGTGATTGTGTTCTACCTGACTCAGATAATCATCTTCAGGATGCATATTTTCACAGGGAAAGATATTTTTCCACTACATATAATCCTAAAGGAGTATGTTATTCTTAAATATAGCAATAACAACTTTTTTAATTGAGTGTTTACATTAGAATCTGAGAGGGTTGGGTTCTTGAAAAAAATTGCGGAGTAATGTCTTGTATGCTCCCTCCCATCAACAGTCAATCATAAACAGGGTTCAAGTCTATTTTTGAACAAAACATTTAAATTTCTGAGCCAGATAGAAAGTCAAACTTGGGAAGAGTAAAGATGACCTTTCAAAATAAGAGAAAGGGCTGTCCAAATGCATTAATAGATCCAACACTTATGTAGTGTGGATCTATTAATGCATTTGGACAGCCCTTTCTCTACTATGGTACGATACAAAAGGAAAGTAGTTCCCTGTGTGAAAAAGAGTTAAGACAAAGAGTTGGTAACTTACAGCATAGGAAAAAGCTTCAAAGCTCAACAAGGCTGCTGGTTCAACCTTAACTGATTGTGCCAAAAATAATCCCTGGACAGAGTCTGGATCGACTATCCTTTTGATTCATAACATAGTAAATGCACTGAAAATGAAAATCACAATCTATGTTATCAGAATATAGATAAAGGTGGTCATGTCTTTAAATAAAAGTTTTTTTTTTTATTAATGGAGATTTTCTGTTGTATATTTTCCTCTTTGTCGATAGAATGTAAATTTATGTTATCTACTCGGTTTTTATATTATATTTCTGTACATGCCTTTAAAAAAGACAGTTTCATCAGAGTGAGCTTTTTATTATTTTATTGCATTATGTAAGTAGAATAGAAGTCCTAGGAGGTCAGTTTGTGTCTTTATATCTATATCAGTGATCAGTGTCTACTCGACCCCTGGTCCACCCTTCCTTCTCCTCCCTTTCACCCTTCCTTGATGACGTCTTCCAGTCTTTTCTACAAAAGAAAAAAAATAGAATCCTGTAAAAGTCTGTGATTCAAATGACACCACCATGTGGAACAAAGAAGTTTTAACCTCCAGAAATTCCCAGAGAGGCAAAATTGGGGACATCAAAATTAATACAAAGTGATGCTATTACTATTAAAACATTTTAATCGATTGTTATCGATGTTCCTCTAACACACCATCATGCTTACAACTGCACATCAAGACTGTTGTGAATTTCACTGCATATTAGCTTATTCTTTCTAAAAAAAAAACTGCCTTTGTTTTTTTAATTCTATTACTAACCAAAACACGCACTCTCTCACATAAAGTTAAAAAGTGGAAGTGGGACGTCTGGACTTCTTATCTGGGTGTTTTGTTGTTGACCCCACAGCCTGAGTGCGTATTCACAGCTAGTTCCTGCAGGCTTTCCCCAGCAGACCAAGTATGTGTGTTAGCTCACCCAAACCTATCTGTGGTATTGTCCATTCAGAATGATTATCACTGACCCACACGGCCTCCTGTCTCCGGGGCTCACATGTACCAGTACTTCCTTATAGGAAGGAAACGTTCGTTGCCTGTGAGCCGGTGTCACACAAATACACTTGAACTAAAAATGAAGGATTTTACTGAAAATGTTTTGAATTGCACAGGGAATCATAATTAGGTTGCTTTTTATCGTGGGAAATTCTTTATTCAAGTATTTTAATACAGCCTCTGCTATTTAGAGTTAATGTACCTTCTTGTTACATTTCTTTCACATACACATGTATGCTTCTGATAGGTCAGGGGGACTTCAACATAGAGAAGGATCATTAGTCTTAATCTGCAGTGATGATAGCATATCAGAGGCTGAAGGAATTGAGTGGGAGCAGGTGGTTGAGGCAGGGTTTGTTGAGAGGCACTAATCAGATGTGCAGCACTAGAAGTGAACAGAGCTCAGTGAAAAACGACACTCATTCCTTACATATTACCAACTAGCTTCCACCTGTATCCATGGATGGCAGGTTTGATGCCAGGCAAATGGCTCAATGAACGTCACCAATATTCTGTCTTCAACTTGGACCATACAAGGACGTGGAACTCCTTTGAGTCTGACTCTTTACACTCTATACTGTTTGAATGTATTCTTAGATTATTTAAACCACAGAGTATTTGGGTTTTTATTTTCGAGAAGAGATTAAAATAAGAGCCGATTTCAAATGGTAATTTAATACAAACAACAGGCATGAACTTGGATATGAATTTTTTTTTTATCATATCAGCTGTTTGATCACACATGAGTGCTTTTAATATCAGCCTTAGTAAATTTTGTTTTTTGGAATAAAGTAAAGAGGAGATTAAACATACAACATTTTCATGTACACGAGTGACCACCTAAAATGCCAAAACAGTGAGTAAAAAGTACTATTTTTATTCAATTGATCTTGAACCCCATTGAACCCTAGTTACAAATGTTTTCACCCGGTGTTAAATTATAAAAATCTGTTTAGAATACAAGTAACACTAAACCGGAGATGATTTAAATATTGACTCATTACCAGAGTTTGCATGAAGACTTTAAAGATATTTAATTTTGTCCATTTTCTGTAATGTTCATATAGTTTATGTAAAGGTAATAATATCCTTGCTGCACAGGGTAGAAATTCTAAAACAAATATGAAAATAAAGATCTACATTTTACTAAATTCAGATTAAGGGAAAAATCTGCTGTTGCTTGTTTTGTGTCTGGCCCCAGCAACCTGTCCCCATCAAAACACAAAAACGTCTGGACACCCAAGGGCAATTTAGAGACATGCAAACTATACAGTAATGTTTTTTTTTGGACTGTGGGAGGAATTCAGAGTACCCAGAGAAAAACAACTGAAATCCTATAGGCTTGGAATCAAACCTAGGATGTTCTTGCCTGCTACAAACTGAACTGTTACAGACCCATCCTGCAGGCAATACTTAGTTATGATATAGGGCAGTGAATGTGTTGCACACCTGGGGATAAGCTTTTATGGGTCAGTTTCCTCTTTGCTTTGTCTGCTGACAAAGTTAACATGATGAGGCTTCTACTAACCACCTGTTGGTGCTTCGGAAGTGGGAGGGGTATTCAACAGCCCTTGCTGCTATTTAAAGATAAAGGTTGTGTTCGATTTCAGAGGCTGTATCCTCCAAGGACCCAGGTCCTCGGAGGATGGGACCTGGACTGGGTCCTTCTAGGTCCATGAAAATAAGGAGTTTGACTATGGATTCAAACAGGTCCGGCCTTCTCTGGCTTTCAACCGTATGCTCTATCACCTAGCAACTGTCACAATTGACACACAAAGCAGGCAAAGAATGGTTACCGAACTTCTCACTACTGATCCGGATGCTAACAACATGTTCGAGAAGCTTCAGCAGCAGTACTGTTTTCACGAATATCAGATTTATAGTCCCCATTGCAGATAAAACCTTTTTGAATGTCATCAATCACTAAAGGATTCTGAACCAATGTGAATAGTAGTTTGAAGTCAGGTGTGATGAGCTTAGGTGTTGCCAGATCCTAGTAGCTCCATGATAGAGCTAAAAATGAAAGTTCCATAAAAGTTTAAAAAACAATCCACTGGACTTGGTTTCCAAGGTTTGAAGATGTTTCGCTCCCCATCCAGGAAGCTTTCTCAATTCAAAATGATTCAAAATGACATTTTGATTGTCATTGGAGGATAAATGGACCCTTTTTTTTTATCACAGGTTACTTCCTGTTAAAAGGGAGCTTTCCTCTCAACTGTTCCTACAAGCGTGCTTGGTGTAAGGGATTGCTGCTGAGTCAATGCAATCAGCTGGTTTTCTTTAGATAGAAAACTTCAAACCCATCTGACTGTAGGACCTGGTTGAATTGTCTCTGTAAAGTGCCTTGACATGTGTTTTGAATTGGAGCTAAATAAATAAAATAACCTGAATTAGATTAAAATGAAAATAGATTCATTTGGTCATCTACATATGAACATACAAATACAACTTTTTGAAATTAAAACAGCATCAGAATGAGAGAGAGAGTAATAAAGATGTATTGGACAGGTACTGGTTGCTGGTTTCAGTCACACAATGATGAGTATTATAAAAAATGCCGGTTAACTGGGAGTTCTCCAAGTTATCACAGGCTCAACAAGATGTTATAATAGAAAAACATCACTTTAATAAAATAGTTTCACCTGTCACATGTATATTAAATGGTCAAGAAAAATGGATCTTAAATGCCTTGAATTAGCAGTTCAGACCTGTGATGGCGTGGTCTTGCAAGGTTTTTGTGCAAAATGTCTCAGAAAAGAACAATCTTTTAAGACACACTGTTTGTTTTCTGTCATTTTGGTGCTTGTGCAACTTAGGCAATGATGAGCAAAATGAAAGGTATTACTCATTTTCCTCCAAAAATAATAGTCTTTCCACAGCTCTTGGTTTCAATCTGGTTGGAAGTTATGTTTCCAACCAATGTTTTGGTTAAAACAACCAGTCTAATGTGGTAGTGTTTTAACCTGATCTATATTAGTAAAAGTGCAAACCAATAGAAATTGGTCACTTTGACCAGACTACTGGTTAAGTACCGGTAGTAAAACTTTCAAAAGCAAAGGACAGGCCTCAAACCATTAATCATTGGATAGAAATGCAAACTAACAAAATTTCAGAAAGTAATAGTACTTAATTCTAATAATACAACTGAAACCAGTGGCTTGGTCAGTTTCTGATCATTACAATTTTTAATCTAACCTAAATTGCTTTAACTAACTAGATTGTTTTGTTTTTGTTTTTTTTGACCAATCTATTTTTTAGAGTATATGGAAACTCTTCCCAACTTACCTCAACTCTCCTACAAACTCTCACATCTTGATTAAATACTGGGGCTATTTAAATCTCTGTCAAAGTTTGCGGGATATCTGAACCACATCCCAAAGCATTCAAGTGGTATGGTGGTAGCGAGGTTTCGGACGTCATCTCTTTTGTCTCCTCCTCTACATGAAGCAAGCCTCAATATGTGCTTCGTAGAAACGGCCCTTCCACTACTCAACACAAGCCTTGAAGCCAATGGCGTAACAACAAGACAATAAGCAACATTTTCTGGGTGGTCCCCATATGAAGTACAACACGTGATGAAGGTTAAGGATACGGCAACAGTTCCATAAATCAGCCAAAAAGACACAGTTATGCAATTCTCAGTAGTATATGATCACACATCTCACCTGGAAAAATAGTGTCTGCACACCTTGAATGGAACCATTGGTGACAGCGCACCACCACATGTTACAGACATCCCAAGTTCCAAAAAATCATTTCAGGGAGATGTTTATTGAATATACTCAAATACATTGTTCTTTTAAGATCTTTATTGCGGTTTGAAACATATTATATGAGTGTATTTTTTACCAACTGTCTAATGAACTATACACAGCTATTAACATAGTAATTAAAAGTACCACTGTCTGCTTTGCTATTCGTGTCGTGTTTAAACGGCTCACCATCATGTTGAAATGTTTTGCGGTATAAATATGGTCCGGTGCAGTCAGTCACTTCAGGATCAGGTGGATTTTAGAGCAATTTTTCACACTAATACATCTGCAAAGAGACGTCCTATCCCATAATTGCGTAGGGGCCCTACCAGGTGTCAGTAATGGGGCCCCTAAGAGGTTGTGGGCCCGTAAGCAACTTCTGTATCTGCTTACCGATGTTTACGCCATTGCTCGAAGCTTCGGTTCATCTTGTAATGTCACTAAAAATGACTTAACCTCCTCATTATTAATATTTCAGCTCTGGGGAGGCCTGATAGCAAGCCATTATTAGATTCTGGTGGGTCGGATGAAGAGTACGTCTAGTTGTTCTAAAGAATGGGAGTTGGATACTACTGCTGTTGAGAATATTTTGTTGGCAAATCTTCAACCATATCCAAAGATGATAGTTTAATTGCCACAATCTACCATATTCTGATGGCCACTTGAACAATTCACAATGTCATCAAGCTTTGTTTTTTTTTTGCATGGTTAGGACTGTGTTCCAATGGCCTCTATTGTCATTCGATCTCAGTCCAGCGAGCACTTTTGGGATGTGATGCAATAGAGGATTTGGATTGTAGATGCACTGTCAATAAATCTACAGCAATCAGTAACTGGCACAAAACTGGGGGAATAATAATTCAGTAATCACACAGATCACCCATTTAACGTTAACTTCTTTCCAATTGGCCATACTTAAAGTTGTTTTTCTTTCTGACCCTTCCACTTTTAGCTACAATACATGGTCTTTTGCTCATTCATACATTGTGGTGTATAGTAATACTGTGCAGGTTGCTATAGCAACGCACTAGTCAGACGATCTCATTACTGGCCCTTAGACATTTCTTTCTCACTCTCTCTAAGGAATTACCACTTTTCATTATGATTGCCCTCCCTCTCTCTCTCCCCCAACTGCCCCTCCTTCTTTATCTCTGCCTCTCCCTTGCTCCCTTATTCTCCCCCCTCAAAGGTCAGATGTCCTCCATGGTGGGGAGAGAAGATATCTGTAAAAGCGTTGAGGTCTATTCAGGAACCCCCCCACCCCGCCACTGCACCCTCCAATCATTCAGTTCCTTTCTATAGCAGCAAAGAAAGGAAGGAGGAGAGAGAGGAGCCAGCGCTCTGCTGTTCTTTAGAGCACTTTTTAAAATCTGTTTCTTTTTTCTGCCTCTCTCTTTTCACTCCTCAAAGCTTTCTTTTGTGTGGAAAATAGCTCCTTGAACCTATGATGGAAAGTCTTCCAGAATCAATAGCCCCTGAAGTCATACGTACACATATATAGTAAGCACATGAATTGTATTATAGGGTATAAGCAGGTATGAACATACTCACATGCAACAGTAGTTGATAGTTTGTTAATGAATGCCAGAATCAAAAAAGTGTAAAATGACAACTGAATATGAAAATAATTCTGATTAAAAAGTAATAAAGTAATAGAATCTCCTTTTGTAAACTGTCTGTGAACAATGAACTCGGCTTTTATTGGAATCAATTCTTTTCCCATATTCTCTTTGACAAAACCCTCTATGTATTTCTCCAACAGAGGCAGACAGAGCTTCATTTGATCTTCACTGTATCTCAGTTTTTTTTTGTTCTTTCATTCCTCATCTGCCACAAAAGGACAGTGGACAGTTGGCAGATCCATATGCCCTATTGCTCCATCAGACATCGATCCGTATGGGGCTCTATTCAAGTGCATTGGTCGCACAATTGATCCTGGTCTCTTTGCTGCAGTAAACATTTTAACCCTGCCTGCCTCCATCCTGATCGATATCATTCTTTTAATAATGTATCTCATTGATCAGTTTGGGCCTGAGTAAATTGATCAATTATTTTAATCTTTTCTTTTTTACCTTTTTGGCAGTGTGATGTTGAAAGAGGGCCAAAATGGTTTGAATGTGTGGTTGCTACTTATGGAAGTAAATTATGCTCTAAAGATTCAATACCTGATACACTCTTCATATTGTGCACGGCTCTAACTTTAAGCAACTAGCAAAAGGTGTTAAGGGCTTTAACAACTGTACATCGACAACAAAAACGCAGACAATGCAATGTAAAAATTACAAAAATCCCTTATCTGACAATCTCTATATTGTGCATATCTGGGTCAGTTACAACACAGGAGACAAAGAGATAGGGTGGATAACAGCTAAACAGTGAGGACAGACTGTCCAGCCATTCAGGTATGGGCCGTATAGTTATGGAAGAGGATGAAAAGTGGCCCCTATCAATGATTATTAGTCTTATACGAAAGTATTATTTTAAAAGCACCTATATGCAAACATAGATGAAACAATTTTGTTAGGAGGTCACAAGAGAACCCAGATAAACATCTAAAGTGTACTTGGCCTCACTTGCCTCAATTAGGGTCAGAGTTCATTATTCATCATTAAGAAAGAGACTGGGTGAAAATACATAAGAGGAAGAGTAAAAATTATCTGTGACCAAAAAAGAAAGCAATAGCCCTTACATTTGATGAAATATAAATAAATAAATATCTGTGAAAATATTCTATGGATTGACAGATAAGAACAGAGAAGTTTTAAAGGTGCTTATCCTGTAACATATGTGGAAAGCTGACAGAGAATTTCTGTAAAAAAAATAGCAATACCGTAGAAGTATTGGAACATGGTATAACCAGATCAAGACTTACAGTTGGAGTTGATCAATTTAATCCAAAGTCTGTGCGTTTTGTGGTTCAAACAAATTCATAGAGGTATATTGTATAGACACTTTGGAAGTATATTTATGGGAAGGGTGTTTATTTTTATTTATCAAATGACTGATCAATTATTTTTCAACAAAAAAGCAAGACAAAAGTGACTATTTTAAGGTACGCAGAATATGAGTGATGAGTTCAAATTATTTCAGAGCTACGGACAGGTTAAATGATAACTAAAAACATTCAGAGCTTTCCAGATAGTAGACAAAAAGCAAGCAGTGAGCTGTAACCTTTGAGCTCTTTATGATTTTAACCATGACATTAAAAGTTGTCCAGATGTGAGCTGACTCAGCTTACTTAAGCTTAGTAGATGAATGTCCTGAATACTGTTACAGTGTCTTCATAGGTTTGCCTAAAAAGTCAATCAAACAGCTGCAGCTGATCCAAGATTCTGCTGCCTGTGATCTCACTAGAACTACGAAAGTAAAGCACATAACCCCAATTCTGAAGTCCTTCCACTGGCTTCTTGTATCTAAGAGAATAGACTTAAAAATCCTTCTGTTATTCTATAACTCACTGAATGGATCGCCACATCAAGACATAACAGATTTTTTTATTTTTTTTTTTTTATCAGTTTATCAACCTCTCAGACCCCTCAGGTCTTGTTCAAGCCTAGTCTTTCCACCCAGAACTAGAACCAAACATGGAGAAGCAGCCTTTAGTTCCTATGCTCCACTTATCTGGAACCATCTCCCAGAAGACTGTAAAAGTGCTGAAAGCCTGCGCTCTTTAAAGTTAAGTAAAAAACAAACAAAAAAAACATTTGTTTGACTGCCTTTGACTGTTGAAGTTAAACTGTTAACTGATGTATTACTAGTTTAAGGTTGTGGTCCAACTTTTTATTTGCTCTTCTACCTGCTGTCATCATGTTTTTATCTTTACTTGCTTTTATTGTACTTCTATTTTAATTTTATTTGACTGTTTTCATTTAAAGCTCTTTGTATTGTCTCTGTACTGAATTGTGCTATACAAACAACATTAACTTGCAGTAATATGATAGACACCGTACCAGATACTTGCAGGAGTTTACGGGGGCATTCAAGTCTGTTGGTATAAATTTGATTCTTTGCTGAAAAGAAAAAAAACAAAAACAACTCAGCAATAAATTAAGAAAGTATTAAAGTATTAATACGGCATTAAAAGGCAACCCTTTTGTATAATCTAAAGCCCAAAAGTGAAAACACGATGCCATATCAGCTACTTTATATGAAAGAGTGTACATCAATTTAGAAACTCAATATATTTCCGATGCAAATAACATTGTGGGGAAAAAAAGAAGAAAAAAAACCCAACCTAAAACATGGTATTTCTCTAGTCTTTCTGAAAGTATTTTAAAAGCTACCTGCTGACCCCAGGTGGCACAGCAGAGCAGTGGTTTGCACTTTCACCTCACTGGTAGAATAATACATCTTAAAATCAGAACTTGAGTGCTTCTACAGTATATCAGGTTTAGATGTTCTCCTGGTGCATTTCAAGGTTTTTATCATGTTCTCTTGCCCCTTTCCCAGGGGTGACTTTTAATTGCCATTAGGTTGTCTGTCTCTTTCTTGGCTCTGTGATGGGCTGACAACCTCCTTTTCTAATATAATGTTAATGTCTAACGTTAGAGTCTGATGAACATGCACTTGGTAACCGGAAGCATCTGTTTTAGTATCAGCTTAAAATTCATATGTGGATATATTGTTATAAAAGATTGAGATTTTTTTTAAAGCAAGTCTAAAATAATTATAGTTTGCATTTTTGTCTAGTTGTTCCTGTTTAATAGGTTTATTTTTTTTTTAATATATATATAAATTGCTTGAAGTACAGTTGAAGCAATGTATGACTCTAATTTGTTTATCTTCATATAATCTTTATCTTTTATTATTTTCATCAGATTTAAGATATTTCTGGGTTTTGTGTAACTGGACAACAGCAACTTTGTTTCCCTTCAATGCAGTTACAAGATCTGTTTACAAGCACATTTGTCAAAACCTACAACCTAACACATTCTTTAAATGTTTTGGTTTATAGAGCAGTTCTCTTTGTGCTGATCAGACTGCATATAGCCACCTTTCAGCCTGTGATGACTTCAAGGGCATTGGTTATCAGGATTTGTGGGGTAAACACACTCCACCTTCTGCATTTCATTAGTGGTCCTAATTATCCTCAGTCACCACTGGTTTGCTGGTGTGCTATGTGTGGGTGTGCTCCTAATTTCACTGACAACAAACAAAGGTGTACGAGTACACACTCTCATTTATTCTTAGCACAGGCACAAACATACATTGAATGCCCAGGCATTAAATGCTAAAACGGTGGATCGATAACCAACTTGGGTCCCTGACTTCATGGATGAGAGCAGAAAAGGTGTCTGAAATCTAAACAGGTTTTAAAGGCAAGAGATAACAGGGAGAGGCTAAAGTCTTTGTTAGATTAACCTTGCTGAAATGTATCTTCTGCAGCAGAAAGAATGGCCTGACCCTTCAAGAAAACTGTAAGGAACATTTACAGTGCCTTGTGAAGCGATTGGTAATATATATATTTACCAATATGGGGGAATGGCGCTAAAAGCCATGAAATTATATGATTTTATCTAACTTTATTAAACAATGGCTTTGTTCTCTCCACTATTGCAGAAAGGCCTGGTTTAGTGAAGCACAAAGCTGGTAGACACACCAGAATGATGTATCTATGCAGCTCCTCCAGAGTTAGGATACATTTTTTGTCTCCTCTGAACAAAACACTTTCTCCCACACATTATCTGAGTACCCTCCATAGCCTGTGACAAACAAAAGAGGAATTCCTTTTATTTATATCGACAGTGTTAGGAATCCAGTCTGTGTGGGTTGTGTTTTTGTGTTTTTCCCCCTGCACCACCAGGTGGCGCCCTGTTCTCGTTGGTCCTCCAACACACCTGCGGCTGGTTGGCTCATTATTGAGGACTTCTTAAGCGGTGGACTGCCACTACTTCGACGCCAGAGTGTTTGCCAGTTTTGCATACTCTAGCCAAGCTGAGTTTAGCTGAGTCTAACTGAGTTTTTGTTTCTCTGAGTCTAACGTTACTTCTGTCTTTTGCCTTTTGGCAGGAAGTCATCCTGCATTGGGATGTTTGGCCTTCTCCCCCTGGAAGGATCGTTTGTGCTTCACACTGAGCAGGGGATTAATCTCCACACGTCCCGTTCAAGTTCTCCAGGAAATCTAAGTGGCAGTCCGCTCCATTGCTCATCAAGAACTAACCAAACCAAAAAACTTGTCCGCCCTCCAACGAGCCCCTCAATCTCTGGAAAAACCCACACCGACTGGATTCAGGAAAGAAACCTTTCTCCGCAATTGTGAGTCCCGTTTATCTCTGTGTTTGCAAGATGTCGTTCAAAGTTCCCACGGACCCTGAACTAACCCTTTGTGAACTTCTCTTCTCACTTCCAGTTCCAGTTCACCAGCTCTCTGAGTTCTCCCAAATCCAACCCTTTGAACTCCACAATAAACCTGTTAAACTTTTCTCTGGTTTCTCTGAATGGTTTTCTGTGTGTGGGTCAGATCTCTTAAATACATCATGACAGACAGCTTTCTTTTTCTGACTCTACTGTCAGTTTGTTTTAATAGAAATGGAAGAATGGCAATTTGTTCTGTGATATTTTGAAAACTTAGGGTATTGCTTTTCAACCAGAAACCTGTTTGTTAGTTGATGTATAATCATTATTGTCTAACAAACCCCTGAGAACTTCACTGAATGCATTTATGTTTCATTTGTGAATTAATTACACGCAGCAAAATCACAAAGGATATCAGAGTAAAACTTTACACATCAAAAACACCATTTTCCTCCCACTTCAAAATGACATACTATACTGAATTGGTTTATCATGTAACCAGAATTGAAGAGTGTGTATAATGTGGCTGTTTAAATGGTAACACAAGAGAAGATTACTCTCTGATACCAATGAAATAAACAGATTTTTTTTAATGTTTATGTTCTTGTCAGGCTTTTCTGTTTGTTTTTTCTCCCAGTAAGTCGAGACCTGGATCCTCTTTATTGTAGTGAGAATCACAGACACTCTGTGATTCTGCGTGCTAATAAAAGTAATCTTTACCAGCTTTGAGTTTACATTTTATATATAACAGGAGTCCACATCACTTTGGACCCCCTTTACCCACTGCTGTCTTCTACCTGCTTTCCTCCTAAAATGCTCAGATGAATATCTGTCACTGGTTTTTGATGCTTTGCAATGTTGCTTGCTCTTCCAGAACACAGGTGTAAAGTATAAGCTGAGCATGCCTTTTCACGCTGTTGTCACGCATCATCCCAACGGATGCACTTGAATTCCCAGACCATAAGAAGTGTTTGACAGCTGTAATGGACTTTTATTGAAGAAATTAGACAAAGTAAAAGACATGGAAACATGATTTCATATAAGTACCCTTCAAAATCTGACACACCTGCTCCTTTACAATAAATAAGTCTGTGCCTATACTCAAGAGCAGTTTTTTTTCTTTTTTACATATTTCCCTTTTTTTCATCTTATGGTTACACATTTCATTTAATTTAATTCAATGCATGTCCGAAGCTACAAAACTAAACTGAAAATATAAAAAATGAAATATAAATATAAAAAATGCGTCGTGTAGTATCTCTAATTCTGATACAGTACCTCTGAACAAAAATATCAACTGATTACCTTTAGAAGTTACCTAATTAGTAAATGGGATCCATGTACAGTTTAACTGAAGTATTAATTTGCTGTTTTTTGAAGACCTCAGAGGGTTGTTGGAGAACACTAGTAAACAAACAGCTTCATGAAGAGCAAGGATTTCAGCAAAGATGTGTGGAAGTTTGAAGTCAGGTTATAAACTAAATCTTGCAAACTTTATGGCATTTCAGTAATTAGTGTTCAGTCCATCATCTAAAAATGGGAAGAACATAACACAGCTGCAAACCTACCAAAACTTGGCCGTTGATTTTAACTGACAGGCGTGACACAAGGAGAGCATTATACAAAGAAGCAGCCAAAGGATCCAGGGTAACTCTGGAGGACCTGCAGAGAGGATAATGTAAGACAGGACTTTTAGTTGTGCATGTGGCAAATCATTTATGGAAAAGTGGCAAGGAAAATAAAACCACTGGTGGGAGAAAATCATTATAATACTCTTTGCAACAAGCCATGTAAGGGAAACAGGCCAGAAAGCTACATTTCATAATTTAAAATCTTTACTAAGTGCAAAACCAGATTTCTCACAAAAATATCCCACATTACATCGACCTGAACACACCGTCCTGTCAATAAATAAATATCAGTAGAAGAAACTAAAATCTAATCCAATCGACAATTTTAGGAATATTATTATAATTGTTTTTAAAGGTCTTCCTCTTTTTCGCTTCCCAAATGTGTGTTTTTGAATATCATAAATCTCCTATATGATATATTAAGTTTGTGGTTATAATGTGTCAAAATGAAAAAGTCCAGTAATATATCAAGACAATATTTATTGCTGAAAAGTAATATTACTATTGCCATTTTTACAACAGGCTATTCCCCGTTTAGTATTTGTGCAAGTGCAAAGAAGACAGCTGGCCTCAGTGTGGATCTCAGAGAGTTTTGTGTCTACCCACAGAGAAAGTGCTAATTGTAAAGGATGTGGCAGGTTAAGATAAGGTTATCTTTACACAGCAAAATGTCTGAGAAAGAAGGCTAGAGTTTGCAGACGGAATTAGATTGATTAGAAGAACCAAATTTGGGCTGCTTCCAGATAGCCATTGCTGAGCCTCATCCCTTTCCCTTGGCCTGGCTATGCTTTCGTCGTAACCCTCCGCCTCTGCTCTCCCTCCCTGACACGCCTGCTGTGCAGCAGGACAGTTGATAGTGCCACAGGCTGTCAATCAGGCACCAACTGACTGGACACTGCTAGGCTGAGATAGTCCGAAAGAGCATTTCTTTGACAGTCGAAAAAAAGGTCTACTATGTATGCACCATTGCAGGAGAGTCCCCATCTTCCCTTAAAATGCAGCCGCCAGAAGAGACGCTAATAACTCTAAAAGTCTAATTTGAGTTACCAGAGTGAATTTATGGACACCATATTTTCTTTTTTATTTACTTCCACTTCCCTCTTTGTCCAGTTTGTATGAATTGGGAGTAAACTGGCTTTAAAGAATGTTATAGAAAAGCAATCTTTCAGACTGCATTCAGGTTGTGAAAAACCAATGAGAGCCGCCCCCTCCCACCTAAAAAAAAAAAAAACTCAATTCCTGCCATCAGAATCCTCCATTAGCCAAGCATTAGAAACAAATTAACTCTTCGCAGTTGAATGGCTTGTCAGAGGAAGTGTGGGAAAATCCTCTATTAGGCAGGAGTTAAGTGCCTATTGGAAAGCTGGAGATGGAATCCTGCCTAATAAAGGAACAGTCAACCACTGGAACACCAGCTGAATGGAGGAAAAGAAGTGCTAATTAAGAGAACAAAGTGTTGTCTTACATGCTCTGCCGTTAATGTGAGTTTTAGGGCTCATCTCGCTGCCATCGACGGACATCCTGGAGATGATAGTTTGTGTGTGACTGCATGTGGGCTGTCAGAAATGAGGAAAAAAATGTTTACTTTGGTAGTGATGACAGTATGTAAACAGATAAATAATGAATATTCTCTGCTCCCAAAAGACCACTCTTTTTTTAAAGACTGAAGTCAAGTCTCTGAGTTTGACATGTCGTAAGCTGCGTAGTGAACACGCTCCACTGAAACTATTTAGGGCGTCGTATCTCATGTGAGTCGGGCCAACTCAAACCACAGCTCTTTTCTGCCTAAGGAAAAAAAAAACTTGAAAAAAAACTGAGAGCTTTCCAGTTTTCAAGCTGTGAAAAAAAGAGAGAGGAGAGGATTTCGAAACATCGTCATGGACCGAACCGGGCGGAGACTCAAAATAAACTCTAGTGGGCTTGGCTGAGTGCGGGCTCTCCTCTCTCTGTTTATCTTACTGAGAGTGAGCATGGGAGCCCAGTGATGAAATCAAAAAAAGGGAGGAAAAAATTAAACACAGTTAAACAGGCCAGTGTATTTGGTTTGAGTTGCCATGGTGACAGAGTGCATGGATGCAGATAAACAGCGCGTTGAGTACTCAGGCAGGAATGCAGCCCTTCTGCCTGCGGTTTGGAGCGGAGGTTAACACTTCTCTTTCCCAACAGCTTTACCACTCATAAACATATGGGAATGAGAGAGGTGCACCGGGGAGATTGCATTTTAATTGTGTCCATGCATGGATTGCAGGATATGTAGGGACATTTGGGAATATGTAGGGGGAAAAAAAGAAGCAAGTGTGGCTCTTGATTCCAAGACACACACTGATTCAATGTTTTAACTCAAAACGAAGGGAGACGAAATAAATACAAGATCAAATTTAAAAAGACCAGGGAATTACAAATAAATGTTAGACCGCTAGATAGGATATTATGGAAGGTACTCTGTAGAAGACCAACTAGAAATGAAAGGGAATGATCCTCAGGTGGTGTAACCTGCACAATGCTCGCTAAGGGATGGGTTAAATTCAAAGGGCAGATTTTATTCTGATGTACAATTGCAATGATAACTAAAGGGATAATTATTAATTATTAAACCATAGAAGGTTAACCTGACAAAAGCTGCACACTGTTTTGAGACAATTCCCAAGAGACTTGGGAAAGCGTAGAAATGTTACATTTTCAATGACACTACACAACTGACAGGCAGGTTGATGGAGCTGGAGGTCTTAGCCTGTTTACATTTACCACTGTAACATAGATAATGCTTAGTTGAGTTAAAGAGCAAAATATTCTATATAAAGATGCATCAATATCAAAATCTGAGCTTATATCTAATATTGATATTGCCATTATTATTAACATTTTCCCCAATACCATATGTAATATATTTATTGAATTATTGGATAAAACTGTTTCTCTGCTTGATTCAAAAGCTATGATTAATGATTACCGCCACCTGACCAAATAGATACCACATGGCCGATCCCCTCCCATCTATGAGCTGAAACAGAAAAAATAAACTTCATGGAAATGTATATCCATTATTGATATTGGCCCAATTTTCAATGATTTGGTGATACAGATATGCTAGAAATGACCAACCAATATTATTACTATCAATATATCATACATCCTTAGTTTTTAGGGTGTGATATGTTAGTTTATAAGACAACACTGATGGGAGGAATCAAGTTAAACTAACACCTGTTGGTTCCAGAATATAATTTCAGCTTCGCCAAGGTTTTGTTGTCAGTTTGTTGGTTGGAAAGATTATGGAAAATGTAGGGATAGAGGGAAAACTGTGGAAAGATGGATTGCTCTGAAATTATTCCCATAGGTGAGTCTTAGAACCCGTCTCGTCTGTTCCTGTTTGGTTGTGATACCACCCTGGAGTGAAATATCAACTGTGCTGCTGCCACCAACACCTTTGTTTATAGATGTTGGAGATCGGCCTGTTTGTCAGAGTAGTTCTGTTTCTCTGACCGTGACTGGCTCGATTATTTACCAGGTGAAACTGGCCCAAGAATTTACTAAGTCAAGGCCTAGTATCATACCTGCTAATTTACTGGGACAGCTCTGGTGTGAAAAAAGCTGTTATCGTAGTGGGTAAGGCCAGAGGTGTTGAATACTTGGAAGGGACTGGTGACTGACCAAGCTCTCGCACATAGCGGCAAATAGATACTAGTTCTCTCAGTGTCGCTATTAGTCTTATGGGGTAAAAAATGGAGGGATGTGTATAAAGGGTTAATCTGCACAGCAGCAAATACAAAATCTTTCTATAACAGCATTTACCCACTAAATGAGCCTGGTGCATTAAAAAAAAGATTATAAATATATACATTTTATTTGTCAAAAACATTAAAGAATTTAGTTTTAAATTGAGGATTTTTAATAATTAAAATTCAATTCAGAATTCGCTTATCATTTCTAAATAGAGATCAAATGTTGTCGTAAGTCACCAGCTCTTTTCTTTGAGTGGTTGAAGATGCTGATAGCTGTTGGCAGGAAGATCTTCTGTTATGTTTTTTTGCACTGGATGTGGAGAAGGCCTTTAGAGAAGACACTCTGATGGGGTTAAAAAGTCTTCTGAAGAGGAGGGCCGCTGTTCTCTACTCTTCTTCATTTTATGAAGAATTCTTCTTTATAAAATCATCTCCAGAAGTTCTCCAGATGTTCCTAGAACAGAGCCGGCCTTCTTTACCATCTTGTTAAAGTGTTTAAAGTTATTCACTCTGATGCTGTTACACCAATAGATGATGTCAGAAGAGATCAGAGTATCCACAAGAAACTTAGAATATGTTGCATTAAGCTGTAAACACTGAATGATTGAACTTGTTAAGAAGTAAAGACTGCTCTGTCCCTTATTTTCAATTACTTCTGCTTCTTCTGTTTTATTTATTTGAACAATACAGTGATTGTACCTTTGAGACCTTTATTATGCAAACCTACTTAAATAAGGCCTTAGCAGTGCTAAGTTATGACATTTAGATGAAGTTGCATTAATTTATGCTGGTTGAAGGCGAAGAAACAATGATGACTGATATTGTTTAGATATTTTAAAACTCTATATATTTTGTAATCTTAATGAATTAGATATATAGATATATTTTTTTGTTCTTTTTTGAGTACAGACAAGAAAAGGAAACAGAAAATATTTCCCTGTTTTGTGAAATACAGTGTGAATAAGCTAAAACATCATTACTTCTCTGAGAAAGTCAATATTCGGATTTCTCTCCAAAAATTCGAAGGTCGAGAAGAAGCTGTGCACACCTATGAGCAATGGCAGGCAAAACATGTGAACTGAAGAATGGGGTGTTAAGGAAACGCTAATTTGGTGAAAAATTTGAGACTGTGGCTCGCTGATAAGAGGCTCTCCAGCTTAGCTCCTCCTGACAAAATGGGGAAGACTTGTCTGTTGCTCCATTAGCAGCCATTCCTACAAGGCCCTGCCTTTTCTACATGGTTAGCTTTCAATAGAGAGCAGAACTGGAAAATGGCTAGTTAAGCAATGATTATCCAACTGAAAGGTACCTGTCATGAGAGAGAAGTGGCCAGAAGAATAGAAGGGGGCATGTGAGGGAGGATGGAAGGGAGTGATTTGAGTCCTGTCTGTGTAGTGAGACAAACGTGTTGCTGTGAGATTAAAACCAGGAGTGCATGTTTAGTAAGGGCATTAAGAGGAGGAGGGAATGGGAGGAATTTGAACGATGGTAGAAGAGAACAAGGAAAATCTCCAGTGGAGGGGCTGAGGGTCTTTGTCACTGAGAATACCCCTTCCGATTTTTATGAAATTTTCTTTTTACATGTAGGTATTTACTTTCGGACTGTTTGTCAATATTCTATTTTTTAAACTTTATTTAGGAAAATACAGGACGTGGTTTGTACTGCTTTCTTTTGTGTCTATCAACAATCCACCCCCAAAAAGGAGGCTTGTAAAAATATAAATAAACTTTCAAGTTTTTGAAAATTTGTCACATTACAATGCAAATTTTTATGTTTTCTTTTGACATTCTAGCAGATCGGTCAACACATGTTGTAGTGCCCATTAGTTAAATTAAGGAAAAAATATCCTTGATTTGATTACAATTGGAAAAAAATTCTTACTCTAAATCTGTGGCATGCAGCTATATTCTGACTCTTTTATTAGTGATGTCAAGAAGGTCCCACAGATTAGATGAGGATATATGATAAATTTTAAATTGTATTACAATCTCCCAGTAGAATTTAGGTCTGAACTTTGAAGTGATTATTCTACCACATAAACATAATTGATCTAAATCACTGTATTGTACTTTGGCTGTATCTTTAAGCTGTAGTTCAATTCTCCTTTGTAGTCCCACCATGGGTATGACTTCCTCCTTATAGCGTTTAAGACAAAAGGGTTTAGTTTTTTTGACAGCCACATTTTTCATTATGCTTGCTGTGTGCCCTGATGGCTTTTAGCAAACCAATAATGTTCAAAGCCTGAACTTCTAATAAGATAATTTTAAGTTGCTGGTTGTACTGTAACAAAATGGGAAATGTTTGAAAGGTGTAAAATTTTGCAAAAGTGAAAAGTGTTCAACATAGAAAAAAAAAAAAACGAAAAAAAAAAAAAAAAACAGCCTAGTCCTGTTCCAAATGAAAACTCTAATCCACCATTTACTGGAAGAATTTTTTTCCCTTCTGCATTTTACAGTAGGTGCTTTTATTATCCTCTCTAATTGCTTGTCCCTCTGGCTCTTTGTTTCCAGGAGTCCCTGTTATCACCTCACTGTGCTGCCATCACCAGTGTCATAACACTTGTGCTTGGGTCTGGCAGGGGACGCCTTGTGTTGCAGAATTTTTAATGGCCCCCACAGGCCTGGCCCACACCACCACATGAGTGGCTTAATGGAAGCTATTATTAGTGTTTACTCACTGGGACTTACAGGGTCCTGCCCATGTGCAGTGAGGTAACCCTGGCTTCTTATTTTAATGTTATGGGTAACATTATGACTCTGTCTCTTTGCACAATCATTAACTCTGACCATTTTATGAGGTATTAACTGAGTTGTAATTTTGACTCAGTGACACCATGTAAGAGTTTAATGCTGTTAACTTGGGCTCTAATTGAAAACAGTCCCTGAGCTCATATACGCAGTGAACAGAGATTCGTTGTTTTAAACTTCAGGTGTATGCATTTTTACACTCCGGAAAAGGTTTCCTCAGCATTTCTGCCCTCTTTTACTTTAGTCTTTTTGCAGAAAAGATTTCTATTATACCGTTTTTGTAGTTGACTAAAATAATTTATGGCGAAGATTCAATTGTTAAAACACAAAACTTATTTTACTTGATTTTGTTTGCAGAACTCAGCTTTGTCATGTGTTTGGGGTCATGTGAAAGATAAACAAAAGCAATTAGGTTTTAATAACAATAATGAGATGCAGCATACTTGATAAGGAAACTGACAGCCACATCATCATTTATTAGAAATTTTTTTATGAGATTTTAAAAGTCATTGACTTCTTAGTGCAGAAAATGTAAAGTTTCTTTGTACATTGCAGAGCTAAAATAAAACAGAACAAGCAAGTAACTAAATAAAAAAAACTTGAAAATCTCATTTTAAATTAATTTAAATAACTCCAGAGTTGATGATACACTGTTGCTGAAGATAGTTTTAAGGAATAAATATGAAAATGTTTTGCTGTGATGTCATAAATTAGTATAACGCCCAGATCTCACCTCTGTGCACTTCTGTAAAACAAAGAGTGTTATGGAAATATTATAAAGAGACTTCATTAATTTAATCGTCTCGCTTAAAAGTATTCAAAAAGCATTCAAAATTGAACCGATAAACCTAAACAATATTAAATGTTGATTATGTAGGCTTTTGAATGTAGGCCAAAAGGCAAAAACAACTACCTAATGGCTACCTATTTATTTATTCATCACTGATATAATCAGCAGCTGCAAATCAGTGTTTTATGNGGCAAAAACAACTACCTAACGGCTACCTATTTATTTATTCATCACTGATATAATCAGCAGCTGCAAATCAGTGTTTTATGATTTTGAAACAAACAAAAACATGAAATTAATAATTAAACCTGCTTTGATGTCTTATCTAAACATCTACAGCAACTTGTTGGTATTAAAAGCTGATGTTACTATGACTTTTAGCTTACATTTTAGGATATAGTATTTTTGAGTTGAGGAGATTTTAATTTGCATAGAATTATATAACACACATTAAAGGCAGCTAGTTTTACTGAAACACCATGAGTATTCACAGCAACTGCAACAGTTCTGTTTTACCTTCCTTTTCGTTCTTTATGTAAAATTTTGTTTTGTATACACTCTGCATATACAACATGACAATAAAGTATGTCCAAGTCTGAAAAGATGGCTTATTAATGGTTAAAACTATATGTATAATATCGACTTTATTATTAAAGTTTTAATTTGACTATATGATCTGGTGAACTGTAAAGTGCCTTGAGATGACATGTGTTGTGAATTCGTGCTATATAAATAAAGTGAATTGAATTGAATTAATATCTAGTCAAGCATGGCTGTCCTTTTGTATTTGACTAGATGTATAGAGCAACCTATCTTAGCATAATTCAGCTGGTGGTGTTTGCGTGGCTGGTAGCTGTCACATTCCTTTGAGCAGTGTAACACCTTTTCTGTGTATCACCATAGGTTAAAATGGATTCTAACACCTTCAGTAACTAACTTACTTAAAGGATAACTTACTTTTAACCTTCAACTTATAGCAGCAGTAAAGTTTCTTAAGATTTCACTAAGAGATGCTCAAAATGTGATTACAAAATGTTTTTAAAATAAACTAATTAATCTGAACTAAGTTCATTTAGATGTGTTTTTATACTGCTGTTCCTTTTCATTTGTTGCATGAGGAACACAACATAAAACATTACCTTTAAACTTAAGAGACAAGTCAATAAGAGACACATAGACATATACCCTTGCATGCAGAAAGCAGAGAGAGAGGCTTAGATGGTGTTCTGGACTGATCACATTACCTCATCTCACATGCATTTCAGAGGCCTGGAACCTGATATGCATGCAATTGTTATTTTAAATCACCGTCTGGGAAAGCGCGGGCCCAAGGTTCTTTGAGTTAGTAACCCAGGGGAGGAGTACATGGGGGAGTTAGGAGACAAAGAAGACCACAGAGCCAAGATCTGACAAGTTTAGGCCTGCATTTCCTTTCAAATTAATTAAACATGATTGAAATTAATGCAATAATAATAATTTAGACAATTAGAGCATATATAATATATTTAATCAGGTATAGTTGCTGTACTTCCTGTAAGGCCTTTTCTCTCACACTGTCCTTTTTTCTAGTGTCCGTTCTTGCAAGGTTAATGTGTCTGTGAAGAGAGGGATCTGCGCATGATGCTGACTTCAGGTCCATAAGAATATATTTCACATCATAAGGCTGGACAGGCAACATGCCAGAGGCCATTGGATAACTGTAGCCTCCCTCCCAGGTTAATTAAAGTTCCTCATCCCTCGTGAAAGTATGCTTTTAAACAGAGTGCTATGTGTCATTGGATTGTATTTCAGTCCTTTTAATGATAGGCTCGCTGAGCTGGTGCACGTGGTTGTACATTCATGGGTGTTTTTGAATGGTCTTGTTGTTAATTTTATTTTATAAACTGGCTGTTCATGCACATCTATATTGATCGCCAAAATGCTTCTGAAATGCAGCAATGATTCAACAGTTTTACTTTAAAAAAATAACATTTAATCTTGGTAAAAAATGTATCAAGAAATGGTGTGTCGCTACATGACATTTATGTTTGTAGCAGTGGTTTGTTGCATGTCTAAAAGAGATTGATCATTATTAGTTATTCAACCGAAACACAATCAGGTTGCATCACCTGCATAATGAATCGCTGCTGATCCAATTTCAAGTAACACGACACCTAAAGTCAACTGGGAAGTACTGGTAAAGAGGAGACCAGGGGTAAATACAGAAGCACAACTTCAGAAACTTTCTCTTAAACAAGCCACTAAGCCATCAATCCCTCACATTCCTCTATAATGATGTGTAACACTTTGAATCCACAGGGTTAACTGAAGTGTGTTGTGTGCTGCTGAGATCCACTGAAGTAACTACAACTTGTGACCAGTGGTGTAACAAGTAGGGTTGAAAGATAATCTGTGAGTACCATATTGAAAAATAAATTTATTGTCTCACATTAGTAGATATGTACTATATCTAAATCTAATAGGCTTAAGTTTACCTTTGTAGGGGTTAACTCAACATTAACTTGCACAAGATTTGACATTTTTCCCCAAAAAACAAACCGCTAAAAAAGAAGGCAGGCATTTGTGGAAAGCATTTCTATATAGATAGTTTGTACTAACTTTGTATTGTTCTATTACATAGAATCCTAATAAAATCCATTAGAGTTTGTTGCTAGAAAACTGACAAAATCTAAAAATGTCGAGGGACCTAAATAATATTTCAACACATTGTAACATGGAAATCATCTGCAAAATTGTAAAACTCCCTTAAACATATAAAGATACTCCATAGATACTAAACAAACCAAAATCTAAATTGAAACCAAATGTATGTCCAGACATACCACAAACAGAACAATCCCTGTATTTATTTAGCTATGCCCGCTTACATGCAAACATACACAGAAAGGACAAACTCTATAAACAAGTTGTTATAAACAGACCAATGAGTGCACACTTTCTGGCAGCGTTGTATATGTACACAAACATTTGTTTTCATGACTTCGTTAGGAAACCTATTGAAGTTTAAGAATTCTACGTCTTCACTCATATATTCATTAATTTCTTTATTGTTACATATAATTTTTCTAAATCCCTTAGCTTTGGTACCTGGGAGAACTGCATTTTATAGAAAATGAATGTATAGGATCCAAAGATATTACATGCAGTTTTAATATTTGCTTAATTAGAAAACCAGTGATGGACTTGTCTAATCTGCTGTAGGGGGGAAGGCTTTTATGAAGGTATTGGAGTCCTCTCTGTTTTTGCATTTCCCTTCCTTTTCTCTGGCTTTTCTCCTGTCCTGTGTAGATTCATTCTATGATGATCTCTGATCTTCACTTTTCCTCTAAGGAAGCCAAGTGCTATAGGCATGCAGCCAACAGAACACATTTTAATTGATGTCAGTAATCTGGTCACCTTGAGAGATAGTTAGCAGGGCACTCTCTAATAGTTTTAGTTTATAGAAGCCAAAAATTATAAATGCAGGCTTAAAAAAACATATACATGGAAACCAATTTCCAGCAGTGGGCCTGATCTTCAAAGATTCCTTATAAGGAGGCACTAATTTGGATGTACTATTTATTTTTCATTTTAGTGAGTACAATAAGTAGGCATATTTCAGGTGATCTTTAAAGAATGTTGTGTTTTCCTTTACAATGTTAAGACCTGCAAACCAATTTGGTTCAGCCAATTAAAACATGCTGATTTCGTTGTCCCTGTTTTGCAAAGAAATGCGGATACTCAGATACATGCTCTCGTTTTGCCATATTTAGTGAGGACCATGTGTTGACTTGATAGATTTCCAAACATTTTCAGCCGCTTCAATGCCTTAAACCCTAAAAATAACCTAAACATAACATTACCAGATCATACCTCACCCTAATCCTAACTCAGTTGACATCTTAGCCCTAAGTCTAACTGTAAAATAGCTTGTGAGGACTGATCAAACATCCTCACTTTGTAAAAACGCCCTCACTCCAAATGTTAAAAACTAAAACTGGTCCTCACTCTAATTCTAAAACAGTAGCATCCTTCCATATCTATCTGCAGTATTTGCTGTATTTTTAGTAATTTAAGTCATCTATAGGATGCATCTTTGCCAGCCTATGTATGCTTTTTTTCTTTACTAGTATTATTCTGCTGTGGTTTTTAAGTTTATGATATGTTTACATGCCCACAGACTCCCGATTCATCAAATACTGATACTTGGTCAAAGCCCCTTTCAGGTCACATAATGACATAAAGGCGGTGCCACTCACATTATATAGTGATGCCCAGGGTAAATGACACACATTTTCTCAATTGACACCAAAATGACCTGCAAGAAAAAAAAAAAAAATTAGCCTAAAGTTATTGGTAGTAGCTTTGGGAGTGTAGAGTAACATGTAAAGAAGGGCTTTTTTAGGTTAAAGTGTTGTGCTACTTTTTTAATTTACAGAGCATGGAGAATTTTCTGTTCCTGCCACAAACTGTAATGCACCTTGTGAATAAAAAAAAGTTGAGATCAACATTTGACGCTTGGTTGAGGAGCAAGACTGTATTTCTATAGATTATTCCTTCAGCCTCTGCTGTTGTACCAATGCCTCCTTTGGGGCAATAATAACTGCAGAAATGTGGTTATTAGAATGTAATCTGTCTATTCATGAAGGCAAACACAGAAAACATGGTTTTCACATATATCTGCTGAATTGTAAACACAAATTCCATTACACCTTCTTTTATGATCTGCGCTGCACTTACAAACACATTTGCACCTGTTTTAAGACACGCAAACCATCTGTAGATTAGGCCCATGGTGTATAAAATGCTGAAATCTAAACAGAATCAATGTGACATTAATTTGTGCTGAAGATTTAGGAAATAATATTTTGAGCAATAATCTTGTCCATTTGTGTCTGTGCAAGTAACACACGAAGGTCTAGATCAAAACTCCTGTTTCTTTAAATGCTCTAGGAAACACATTATGACGAGTGGAAAGCCAAGATAAGTCTTTTTCTTTTTTCCAAGTTGGATAAGAGGAAGAGGTTGGTTCTGTAGGAGCCAAAAAAAATCTACATTAGGGAGAGATATCTGTTAATTAAATCTGTCTCAGACTGATCTCTTATCTGTAACACGTAACTTACACTGCCTCTGGTGCAGGATATATGTACATGGACACAAACACACATTTTTGTCTTGCCATATGTTGTGAGGACCATGAGTCGACTCCCCTTGAATTCCATTGATTTTCGGTCATTTCCAAACCTTTTATTGCCTTATCCCTGAAAGTTACCCTAAACCTTACCATTTTCATTGCATACCTATCCCCAACTTTAACCAATATGCACCTTAAGATAGATTCACAGGGAAAATTAATGGTGCTGATTTGTTCTTCGATCTTTCCCTTCCAAGAGGTCCTGATATCAGGGCCTCTTGAGCCAGATAATGGAGGTGATAATCCTACTGCATGTAGTTTGGTAAGATTGATTGGGTTTGCTCGGTGGAATGCTGTGGCCCCTACGATTGCAAATCGGTAAATCCAACATGTCAGATTTACTTGGCCTAATATCCTACTGTGTGTGTTCTCTCAACATTCCATAACAACATCCTGGCTTTTCTTTGTTCTCCACAGTCCTAGTGAGCAGTACTCCCATGTTTTGTTGTGTTGAGTCCTGCACACTTACCGTAGATTTTTCAAACTCATTTCCACCCACACTATTAAAGCTCAGAACCAACCAGTTTTACCAGCAATTTTCCAATTATGAAATCCCACCCACAATCATGATCACAACGTATACACACTGCTGCTAATTTTCACTAATGCATTTTTTTGTTACAGTGTTTTATTTTTCTAGCTTCAGTGGAATATTGTCTTAACATTACAAGAATAAAATTCACAACTTAGAGTTTGAAATATAGTTATTTTACAACTTAATCTCAGGCTCAAAAAATTCCTCAAAGCTCTGTATAACCTATTCCATTGTCACTGTTTAGTTTTTTTTTTTAACTATGATGTGTATTTACTCTCCTTGCATCAAAATTCTCTGTGCAGAGAAGAATTATGTCTACAGTAACAGGCTGCGTTAAACTGCTTTTCCTCAGCTTAGTAACAATCCCTGCAGATGAAAACTGTCTTTTGTTAGCTGCACCTGATCACAAACAAATTACACGCCATCAATGCAAGGTTTGGGAACTTTTTTTTTTTTTTTTGTAAAGATTTATCAACCAGAGCATATTACCTAAAGCATCCACCTTTGAGTTCTTTAAATCAATGTAGGCTTCCTTGTGACATGCTTAAAAATTGCCATTATCCAGTCCAACTTGAATTAATAAAGAAATTGAATATAATAATGTTCAGTTATGTCATAATTCTTTTTCTGCTACCCATTTATACCTATGGACATAAGTGTGAAAAAATACTACCTGTACCTGAGCATCTAGTTAAATATCACAGAACTGTCTGGCGTAGAAGCACTTGGGCGCTGAAGTGACTGGGGAATGAAGATGTTGAGTGTATGTGGACCAGATGTCTATGCTTTCATGAGAGAGAACAGCAAAGATGTGTGTGTTCGAGAATGTGAGTTGTAGGGTCATGGTGGTGATGTGTTTTGAAGGGGTTGCATGGCTGTTCTCTATTACCTTGATCAATTGAAAAAGGAGATGGTGTGTGTGTGTGTGTGTGTGTGTGTGTGTGTGTGTGTGTGTGTGTGTGTGTGTGTGTGTGTGTGTGTGTGTGTGTGTGTGTGTGTGCTCCTGTCTGGGCATTACAGTAAAAAACATTTTTCTGATTTCAATATCAAATTGATGACCTTTTGTTGCAAAGTGAAGATATTTTGCTAGTTCTCAGGAGGTGTTAGGTTTAGGGCTAAGGTTTGAAATAGGTTTAGTTTAGAGTTAGAGTGAGGGTTGCACTGGTAATGGTTTGGTTTAGGGTTATTTTTGTTAGCGCAAACAAAGGGTTAAAAATGACTGAAAATCAATGAAAGTGAATAGGAGTCAACACATTGTGATCACTACCTACAGTCAAAAAAGAAGGTGTGAGTGGATTTTGGTGTAAAGATCTAAAATATTATACAAAAAATTTGCCATCCTTTTTTCTTTGTAATACTAGTAAAAGGACTTGATAGTCAGAATATTTAATAAGGAAACACGTTTTCATAGACAGGTTGCAAAAATGAACTAAGGTTATCAACTGGATGTCCCAATAGAGTTCTACTCTGTATTTGCGGACCCAAATACAGAGTAGAAGGAGGCAGAGAAAATAGCTTGCTAAATTAAATAAAAACATGAGATACAAGATCCTAAGTCCAAAACTGGTTAGAAAAGTCAAGAACCTAAACACTAGCAGACATGAATGAGGGAGAAACCAAAAAAATGACAAGGATCCAGCAATGAGTAACTGAACCAGAGGTGTATATATGGGAGACAGAACAATGGGAGGAACGATTGGCTGATAGGGGGCGGGTGGAGACAGAATTAAATACAAAAAATATGTAAATTTAGAGAACAACACCAAACAAAACAAAACATATTTGAGCAACCCAAAAAGTAAAAACTTAATAGAAACAAAAGTTCAACAAAGTAAGATCATAACACTGGGACTATAAAAGAAAATGTTGATATAAAACTGTTTTTGATGCATAGTATAAAATTACTAACAAATATTTTTTAATTAATACAAGCCACAACAAAAGTTGTTGTTGCAAATTTATCGTATCTGTAATTTGTTTTGTTTAAGCCTAAGATATCACAAGTGATAAAAAATTTTTCGTTATGTTTTCTCAATAAAATATTTTAACTTGTGTAGCTTGTTTGCTGTTGAAGACTTTACTTTTGAAATAATCGTTTTTTAAAGTCTATAAACATTTAATGAGATTCATTTGTCTGTAATCCTTTGTGAAAACTGCTCCTTAGAGGATACAAAATTTATTTCCAAATTATGGATAAACTGAATATAAACCACACCTTAAATTGAATTTAAATGGCTTTTCCACTTCAATAACTTGTGACAAGTATCTAGTTATTTTAATGTAATATTTTTAATCTTACTTGTATAGTCATGGCATTTCAGGCATCACATTATCGAGAGCTGCCTACTTGTGCTAGAGCAGCTGTACCTAACTAAAAGAATATCTAAGGAATGTTTCCTAATAGTTTGATTAACTTTATTAAACTAGAGATACAGCTGGCCTCAAAGTAGACCAAAACTTTTCAAAGCATTGGCCTCCACTGTGGCAACAATAAATCTGCACTTGAAAATGTGTGATAAAACATGCATTTGTACACAAAGGCCCAGAGAAAGCATTAATAGATTAGAATAATTGGTGAATAATCAACTAATTTGAAAAAGAAACATTGATCATTTAATCGGGTACCAAACTAATCATGAGTTACTGCCTGAGTTCAGAGTCAATAAACTGATGGATTCTGGTTCTGATGCTGGGAAACACACATTGTTTAATGCTTGATTTGCTTCCTTATGCTATAATCATTCCATTAGGATTACTGAAACAACAATAAAAGACCTGAAGGGGAATATAGCTGCATAACAGCTGAGGGAGCTTAGGATAAAGTTGTAGCAACTCTATGTGTTTTAATTAGGATTATATGTCCCTTTTAAAGGATCCTTTCTCCAAAGCCCTTCTGGTTTAGAGCCCTATAGGGTTACACAAGATTAAAAGCACTTTTCCATCTTTACCCTCTGATACATCTTTGAAATTGTGCTGGGCTCCGCGTCTCTGGAACATTTTACCCCCCCCTCCAAGCTCCCAGAGGGGACTTGGAGGGGGATGGTGGGGTATCAATGCAAGCTTAGGTTGCTATGTTGTGCACGACTTTTTTCTTTTTCCTCATATTTGCAAATTTACTTTGTTTTTGCGCACTAAATAAACATTGTTGGTTTTGCCGTTTTTGTTTAGAAAAATTCCTTTCATCACACGTTACAGTTTAAGGCTTTACTGCGTTCTCCAAGTTTGATACAACAGGCCTGTGTCCAATCAAACAGATCTTCCCCTGTGACCTTTGACCTTTACTCCCATGAGAATAAAAAAGGTACTGGTTTCAAACCAAGGTAGGAGAGGGGGTTAAGGCAGGCTGTCTCTGTCTGCAGACTGCTCAGTACCCCTCTCTCCACCCCCACTGGTTTTCTTCTTGAAACCAGCTCCATTCTAAACACTTGAAAATCCTCCACATATGCTAACAATTTGCTTTCACAACTTGCTCTGGATGAGAATGACCCAGAGACATGAGCGCACACACAAACACAGCAGAGAATGCTGAGCCAACATGTAGGTACACCCATATGAGTGCATTCAGTCTCTTGGCTCGTACTTGCACACAATGTTCCCAGTAAACATAGAATTGAAGCAAAACAACAAAGTTCTCGATGTTATGTATTTACATCTTTTTCTATTTTGCACACATGCAAAGATAAAAAATAAGAGATTTTTGTTTCTATTCATTGGTCCCATAATGCTACTGTTTTTTGCTATTTGTTCTTTAAAATGTAAAATATTCAGTCTGTAAAAAAAAAAAAAAAAAACACACTGCAAGTCTTATGTGCATCTAAAGGTTTCCGGAGCCCTACGCTTTACTAATATACTGCACTGTATCATATTCAGGCAGGTTTTGTTGAAATTAAGCCTTTTACTCTATAAAGATATCAATGAAAAAAAAACAAAAAAAAAAACAGAACACTATTTTTTTTATTTCTTTTGTCTAATGCTCTTTTAAATGGATGAATGGAAAATAATCATAATTCTTCAATAAATAATAGTCCACAATGTGCTGTCAGCAAGCATTCTAAAACATTTGCTCAGACAAACTGTTAAAGCTCTGTATTGCTTGCAGATTAAGTAAAATGCAAATATAAAAAATTGTACCTCACTAAAGTATTAAGATTCTTAGATTTTTTTAACGATTTTTTCCCCCCATGTTTTATCAACAATTCTTAATGTAGTTTATGAGGACATTATGCAATAGACTCCAAGTTAACCGTTGACAACAGGAAGGCAAATGATATATAGCATTAATGAAAAAATTAAATGGGCCTAAATATTTCAGCCCCTTTACTTTAGCCAACTTTGAGCTGCAGCTGTTTGGAAAATGTCTCCACCAGCTTGGCATATATGAATAAATCTATAGGTTTGCGCCGCCTCTGTCACACCTGATCAAAAGCATCTGTGAACAGTATCTTTTAAGTCCTACCACTAATTCCTAATTGTAGTAGTCTGGACCTTGATTGGACCATTTGAACATATTAAAATGATTGCTCTAGGATGGATAAAACATTTTTGAATTAAATTAAAGTAAAAAAATTGACTAAGTCAAATGTCATGGTGGCCTTTACTCAGAATATTCCCTCTGCTGATCCATTTGACGCCATTATCAGACACATAAGGTACCTCTTTGTTTTTTCCTATTTGCAAATAATAAATGCACAGAAAAATAACATCAACTTGTAGAGGAGCATGTCTTGTAAAGAAGTAAATAACTTTAAAATGCTGTTAGAGGAGAACTTCATTTTGGCAAATGACCGTTTTCATGTAAATATTTGATCTGCTGGATGCATTCTTTACCATTTTACACCTACGCTACACTTCTCTCTCTTTGGCATTGGAGGAGCTGAGCTATGGGTGGCAGATATTCAGATGGATGTACATGCTCGCCTTGTAAACATGTGACTGGAAAACAAGACTGATGGTGTGTGATGTCACACCATATTCTACTTCAAAAGATACCATTAGTTTTTCACATAACTGTTTTCTAGTTAACAGAAGGGTTAAATAATTTATTGACAAAGAGGTAAGTGTTTTTTCTGGGCTTTGGAAAAGGACCCAGGGGACCAGTGAGGAATAAAGTTACATAATAGCAGAAAAAGAAGAGATAGTGATGAAGAAGAGGGAACTGATTTTTACTGTTTGTGGACATGATGAAGGTCCAGGAGGAAGATGAGTACACCCACACAGGGTGAGTTTGGCTGATTGTGTAGGTTTACAATAATAATTTGTTTTTGTTTTTTCATGGAGATGTTATTGGAGTGTTGGATCGTGGACAAGCAGGTGAGTTGTCCTAATTGAGTAAGAAAACGTTTTGGCAGAGGATCCCGTTGAGCAGCCTGGGGAGATAATCAGAGGGATTTCCAGAGTTCTTCATTGGACTGTGAGGATTAAGGGTCATGGACGGAAATCCGGAGCAGAGCCAGGGACTGGATACGATGGGATCTACAAGGCAGGACACAAGGAGGTAAACAAAAGGGCATCAGAAGATCATGAGCAAAGGTAAGAGCTGACCACCACTCTGGAACAATGATCTGGCATCTGCCAAACTTGTTCCTCTTAAGCTCCTTTTGATTGATCTTAATGGGCTACAGATGTGCAAAGTAACCTTATGGTTAGACTCTGTAAATGCAAAAAGGTGAAGCACACAGACAAGCACAGCCTGCATGAAGCTTGTAGATATGAACAATAAAAAAAGGAAACCCTGTTGTTCACAGGATTACTGTTACATCAATGTATGAAAATGTGTCTTTTAAGTCTGTTTCTGTTAAATTAACAAATAAGCAAATAATGAGCAACAGATGAAA
Source organism: Cyprinodon variegatus (assembly GCF_000732505.1). NCBI lineage: Eukaryota > Metazoa > Chordata > Actinopteri > Cyprinodontiformes > Cyprinodontidae > Cyprinodon > Cyprinodon variegatus. The sequence continues at coordinate 1,209,575 of NW_015150502.1, forward strand.
TGAAAATGAAAAAAAATGACATGTCAGATGAAAACATGTGAAAACAGGTGCAAGTGTGCAAATTGCTGTGAAGGAGAAAAGCTGTGCATTATGCAGCTAAAGAAGACATAAACCTTCACAAAACCTTGATAAAACACAACATCCCTGACTGCAGCTTTTCAATAATGAACATCTTAATCGGGGGTGGGGTGGGGGGTAACAAGGTTGGGTTGCTTCATTTCTTTTGGTAATTCTTCGAACAGGTTTTAGTTGGCAAACACATGTGTTTCTCCCCTCGCTGGCCATTAAAGATTAACAGTCTTTGTAACAACATGTGTGCTACATAAACAACAGTTCAGTTAATTAGCTAACAGTGATCTCTATTCCAGGACTAATTTCTTAAGTGCTTCTCAGGTGGACATGGGGCTTTGTTTTAACTGATTTCTAAATGGTACATCTTGCTGTTAGAAAGAAGTGGCTGTGGGGTGCACTGGATGTTCTGAAAATGAGCAGAAGAGAAGGAAATATTGAAGAGCGATACGCTGCCTTATTATTATAACTGCACAATCAATGAGTAAGGGCTAATAATTTGTAGGTAATCATTACATTACACTCTGATAAAGACCAATTTAGAAGAAACCTTAAAACTTGTAACCCTTTCACTTTTAGCTGTGACACGTTGTGCAACACCTTTGTCTTTTATCTTTATAAATTCTAATCCTATTTTAATCAGGGAGAGCAGCTAAAACAGTCTAAGCACATCATACCTCTTTTACAACCATGTGAAATAAGACATAAAAATGACATTAAATACACATGTATTTTATCCATGTCCCTGTTATGAGACGGCATTTAATTATCTATATTTGGAGCAGAGATGGTTGAGAAGAGATTCACACCAAATGTGTGAAAACACAGCTGCTGTAAAACAGGATTTTAATATTTTTAAACAACTATAATGATTACAGAGTAGAGATTTTGAACAAGCTTTAGCAGAAAGGTATAATAGGCTTGCATCTCTAAGTTAGCAGTCTCTATGCATGTTAAATACTTTCCCTTAGTGACATCTCTAACTTATTAAAGCCCTGCACATCAACTCCAGAGCCTATATTTAGTTTATCAGCTGTTGCACCTTGTTTGTGGCCTTTACCGTTATTGTCTTATGATGGGCTGAGAACTGTTTAAAAAGTTTTGCTTTAATCCTATATGTCCTTTTTTACTTTAAATACTGAATTTATGGTTTCTATTTAATAGTGTTCATTCTCATATTGCGTTATGTTTTACTATGAAGTACTTTGTGGATGCATCTGTGAAGTTTCTAATCCAATCTAATCAATTTTTTAAGCACTTAAAAACAACCACAGCTGACCAAAGTGCTTTACAGAAAAAAAATTAAATAAAACATAAAACAGTACTGATTAAACAGCTGTAATGTGGGTAAAAACATTCACATGATCAAATCAATAAAATTGGGTAAAAGATAAAATTAATAAAAGGAAAAACGATCTATTTAAATAACGTTGATTTTTTTAGACCCGCACATTGTTCCTATGATTTTCATTTCATTTTTATCTCACTAGAACTCTAGATGTCTAAATATAAATCTTAAAAAATGAGCTCCAGACCAAAAAATTTTGCTGTGAAAAAAGTCTGATAACACTCACTAAAACTCTTTTCTGTTTCAGTTTAAGAAAACCCAAAGTGACCCAGTGAAAAGGAATGCAATCAAGCTAACTAGTTGATTTCTTATTGCATCTCTAGTCTGTGCAAAATAGGGGTATGCAGAAGACATTCTGTATATTACGTTACACATACAAACCCCAATTTTCCTACTAGTAAAATGAATTATACCTTACGCTGCGTTTTCCTAAAATGTGACATACATTATATATGAACACCAACACAGATGCACACACATGCATGCACACTCAAACACTGGCCTCCAGTTCTGCCACGGGACGCTGTTTTCCAGCTGTTTAAACCACAGCTCAAATTAGCTGCTCAGCCATTGGAAGGAAAGGCAGGCAGGATACCAGTAATTACTGTCTGATTGGAAGAGCTGCTGCAATTAGCAAGTTTAAGGTTTGAAGATTTGCATACATATGAAAAGCATTTGCAACGCAGTATTGCGAAAAAACCTCTATTATACAATACATTTTCCAAGTACTGAGTATAAAAAGGATAATCCTACAGCACTCGTGTAAATAACAAACATCTCTGCGGAGACAATACTGCTTCAAGGAATAGGGTATTAAATTCTGCTGCATCTGTGTGCGCCCCAGTCATGTAAACACAACTGCAACAGTGCCGGTCATAGATATAACAGTGTAGGAATCTCTTTGCTTCCACCCCTGCAGTACTGTGGAGGCTCTCAGCAGTGGTCCTCCCTTATCATAGCACATTTAACAGGGGGCTAATCCAATCAGGTGGGATAACAGGGTTGCTCTCGGTGAGTGGAGGAGGATCAGGCGAGCGCTTCTCTGCTTCCCATTAGTGTGTGTCTCCCCAGCCGGGCCTATCCTAATCCCATTTCCCCATCTAAAGCCTTAACCCAAACAAGCACGCAGGACAATAATCTCCGGTCACACTTCTGCCGGCCGCCATGGGCCTTCTGATGCTGCTAATGGAGCAGCAGTGCCAAGAGACTGCCGGAGGGACTAGATGTGGTTTGTTGTTTGCCAAAGAACCATAACATCTACAGCTTTCTTTCTTTCCTGCTCCTCTGTTGTTTGTCTCTTTCTCTTTTTAGTAGTACAGTTTATCTCTTGGTGGTTTGCGTTTCCTCCATCCCACCAAACACATTTAGCCACAGGGGTCTGGTCCTCGCAGGGATCACTTTTCCAGTTTGGCGTGACTGCGGTGCTATTATATAAACACATTTGATTTTAAGAAATCCTGCATTTCACAATCCTCTGAATTTTATTTGATTGATTAAAAATCTGCATCACGAGAGAAAAAGAGGTTTGGAACTAATGTTTTGAACCTACCAATGATCTGCGATAGAAAATAAGGGCATTTTAATTTGTTTCAGTGCTTTCACATAAAGAACAGTTTGGCTCTCTGTTCTTGTCTTTCTGTCCCAGTCGAAAGCACATGTGCCCCAGATGCAAAATTTTGATCCAAACCCAGGCTCATCTAAACGCCACCCTGTGCGTCTCAGATCACTTACACTCTTTCCAAAGGCATTGGAAAAAAAGAGTCATCCAAAACTCTCATTTTTTTTTTTTGTTTCAGTGAGAAGAATGTAACCCAGCTGAAATATGCTTTAGACAATAGCGGTATCTCAAATACTGCTTTTCATCTTAGCATCTTTGTCACATATGTAGCATACTAGAAACATCAATATGTGATTACTTATATAGGTTACCAGTGAAGGCATTTTTTGGGCAAAATGGTCTCTGACTAAGCTTCCCTCTGGGTTCCAGTATTTAGCTGTACAACCATAAACTGGCTTCAATATCTTCATCATGTTTTTTTTTAAATAAAGACATAATTTCATTTTCTTGGCTTGCAAAACTCTATTTTAGACTAGCACATTATTGTGTTGGGTGGATGAGTCTGTGTGTTGAACAATTTCTTACCTTTAACATTGAAACAAAGGCTATATTGTTTACTATACTGTAGTCTCCTGGTTCTCTCTGTCCAGCTGTATCTTTGCATCGGTACTATAGCTGTACAGTAGAGCACCTTAAACATTAGTTATTCAAATAAATGACATTCAAAGCAAAGGACAACTTATTCTGTAAGTTTTCTCCATGTGTTCATACCTGTAACAGCATTGAAATGTGTTACCCATCAAACTTTTAAACAAATTTTATAAAGACAAAGAGTAAATATTGAAATTTCAGTTTAAGGAAAAGTATACTTCCAACCTATTTACAAGTTGTCATATTCTAAAGGTACTAATCTGACAGTATCATATCTCAGACTAAGCTTCCCTTTCTATTCCAGTATGTATGTTTCCTGAATTCAGCATATTTATTGTAAATACTGCATCCATTGTTTGGTAAAGGTAAATAATAATCTTGAAATTCTTACAACCTACCACTGAAACTCTATGGTGGTTTAGGGGATTGAAATGAAAAGTTACCCAATTTCTTTTATTCTTTTTTTTTTTTTTTGTCTTTATTTATTCTTTAAATATGATGGTATTGTATTCTTAGGTAGTTTTTTAAGTGGTGTAAGCATAATCAATCAACTGGTCAACAAAGTAATTTTGTTCAAGAGAAAGAGAACTTGGGTACCAAACTTTCTGTGCACTTTTTTGGCCATCGCTATGGCTGTTGGAAAATCAGCAAAGAATGCAGAAAGCAAATCTGCTGGGTTATACACACTTGAGAATCATTCATCCAATCTGCTTGATAACTTTTTTCTCTGCTGTAATTAATTTGCTTGGCAATCACTAATGACTCCATGATGATAAAGTAAGAGTGTTATAAGCAAGCTCAACCCAAAAGGTTTCCTGACGGAAAAGAAATGATCAAAATGATCTTGTTATGTTTCAAGATTGTAGACAGTTGTGGTATGTGGTTGCTGGAGAAAAAATGTCTCTAATCTAAATGATCAGAAGCAATCAGGCCCTAGAGTCAGCCAGCTGCAAGTGCATGACCCCCTTTTATCTACTGGATTTTTACAAACTTGAAAACAAGTATAGGTCTCTAGTTTACTTTGCAACAATCTTGGTCTATCCTTTAAGTTTGAAATTTGATTGAGAAATGACTTTTTTTCCCCACTATTAGCCCTTTTTAACCATCTGTCAATTATACTAGAGGTAAACTTAAGGTCCACTGTTCAATCTGTCCAGCTAGCAGACAAATTTGTCTGGATGTCTACACATTCCAGCTACATTCCTCACCTGCCTGTTCACCCTCCAACGATCTGAAGGGAGGTTTGTTTGCCTGATTGCAGGTTGTGACTGGCAGGTGTGTGCTCACACCTGGAGCTCGTCAAGCTCAATCAAGAGTAACCTAAAGAGGAACAGATGCCCAGAGGCAGACGGCAGATTGTTTTGCTGTATGAGTATTAATGTCCTTTGGTTTGTTGCTTTCACATTCTTTAATGTTAAGAGCTTTCCCCTTGTTGTACTTCTGTCAGGAGAGCCTGTTATCAGTCTATGGAATTTAGTCTTCTACAGTAGCTCTTTGCCCTCAGAGTTTGTTGGATAATTTGCCTCAAGCCTCCTCCATAAAGGTCCTTACTGTTCCTCTGGTTGCTGCTCTGGATTAGCTGCATGGACTCTTACAGATTGCACCATCACTCACTTTCCTGTCCACCCTCCAATGCTCCTCTGTCATCTCCATCTCCTACTTGATGAAAGAGCAAGAATCCATTTCCAACATGTACTGCTTACCACAACCTGCAAAACCTTCCCTCTCTAGTTATACTGACCCCCTCCCTGAGCCTCTTTTCCTCATTAGTAAGAAAACAACTTTTTAACCACCTCTATCAACAAATTGAAATGTCACCAGTAGCAGGTGTCAGAAGTTACACTCTTACTGTTCATTCAAAGAAGAAATTGTTAATTCTAACAACCCCCACCCTCCCCCTTTTGAACCAAGAGTATAATTAATTTATTTACAACTGTCAATAAAGCATTGACATTTTTGTTGTTGTCTTGAGTTGTTGTCTATACAAGGGGTTCCATCAGAAACCACCAAGACAGTGTTCATGTCGTCCCAATGGAAATACCCTATGTGTAAAGTAAGAAATTGTTTTTACTGCCAAAGATTATAGCATTTTTAGGATCAAGTTTACTGGAAACAGTTTAAAAGGGGATACATCTGATCATTTGAAATAAGCTTTTATGAAATTATTGTCAGTTATAGTCCCCTGACCTGTAGTAGAATGGACCTACTGTGCAGTGAGTTACCAATTTCAGATTTCTTTATGCATTACTGGCATAGTGGTAGATAGATTAATGCATTTATAAATATGCCACACTGTAGCCCAAGGCCAATTTTTATCCATTTGTCTCTTATGTTGATGTTTTATAACACAAGGCAGTATAAATATAATAAAAATTCACCTAAAGGAGAACTTGCAAACCATCAGCAGTATACAGTAAACCTCACAAATACATGTCTAAAACTTTTGCAGATTTCAAGTACAGAGTGCATTACACAGTAATGCCTAAAACTATACTAAATGTATGAAACTATACCTAGAAATTTATGTCCATTCATGTTTTGCTTCTGTTCACTTTTCCCCAATGTTTCCTTCCTGATGTAACTAGGTGAAATCTTTATCTATATTTTAAATGCTTCATTCTTGCTATTTCTAGCCTTGCAAAAACTCTGTGTTGTACTCAACAAGAGGGTTTGGCTTTTCCATGTGTCAAACTTTTATTCAAAGTACTAGGTGTATGAAAAAATGTTGGCATTGCAATTGGGAAGCGTCACCATCTCCAACTGTTAAGGAATTACTTTTGGCCTCAGAACAGTATGGTGCCTGTGGATCAATTTCCTGATGCTCCCCTTTCAAAATATACTCAGTGGTCTCGGTGGAGGTGACACCGTGTGCATGGGGGCAAAGAGAGGGAAAGTGATGGAGGAGCAGAGCGTGGCCCTGGAAGTCTCCACCTGGTGGGGTGGTTGAGGGCCAACAAGAAGCCCCCACAGAGCACAAAGCTCGCCTTGTGTAAGATAAGCGTTCAGCACTGGGAGGGCCTTACGGCACTATTTTCATAATCAGAGTCAGTTTGTTTTCTTTAGGCCTCAGAGTCTGAGGCTGTCAGTAGAGCAGCTTGCTGGCAGTGTTGGAGGTTGGGTTTGGTAGCACCCATGGAGGAGAAAGGGGGTCTCTTCTGGGGTAGGTCAGGGGTTTTAGTATTTACCTCCTGTTTGGCTTTATTTGCTTACTTTACTGATCCCCGGTCCCCTCAGACAGATTTCCACTTTAGGTTAAGTTTAGGTGTTCCTCATCTTCCATCCTGACCCAGCAGCTCATTATCCGTCTTCTAAACTCTTATTTCAATTTTATAACTTTTAGATAAATAAAATATAAAATTTTAACAAATACTCTTACTGAACTCTAGAGTGAATAATTATTTAGTCATAAATAATAAGTCTGTAATGCTCAAATTAATCCTGAACATTTCCTTCAAACCATCACCATGCAAAACACCCATGTTTTTGTTTATTTCCTATCCTTTGGCAGTGCTGTTGTGTAATATTTCTGACTGTTTATAGTGAAAAACCACTGTGCAAAACATTCTGAGTTACAAGAATCTTTTTCTTGGTAAAGGCTGTTTGGAAAAAAGTGCCACACTTTAATTAGAAACAGAAGATGAAAATCTTCCAGCACATATTGTCAATACCAAAAGAACACAAAGTACTGTGGAGAAAAAAAAATTATATATATATATATATATTTTTTTTTTTTTTGTATTTTTTTTTATTAGATAATATGACAACGGTCAGAAACACTCATTCTAATCCAAGGTTATCTAATTTTGAGTTTAAATCCCATCAGTTTTGTTGCAAACAGGTTTCCTGATTTTGCTTCTCTTTCCACAGTAAAACTTGGCTGAGCAGAAGTGGCTGTCCGCCAGAACTCGTCTCAGCTCACCTCCCAGAAGACTCCCAGCCCTACAGAAACAGGAAAGGGTAATAGTTTTGCACTGGTTTTCCTCGCTGCTATCTGTATCCCCATTACGTTTTCATTCACTGAATGAAAAAGGAGGAAAAGCAGATGTCAATTACATGTATGTGGAAAAATAGACTTTAGCCAAAAAAAAATTCACAAATATGCATTGTACCTTGCAGCTTTATAATCTATGGGTGAAAAAAGAAATTTTTTTAACCATACAATGCTGTATTTACACCAACTTTTGGGTAAAAGGAAATAATGCATGGCTCTCAATTCTTGGCAATAAAAAATCCAGAAAAGTGTAGCATACATTTGTAGCCAGCTTTGGTTACGTTTCCGCTGTAAAATCTTCTATAACAACCAGTGCAACCCCTATACCTTTATAAGTTATCTAACCAGTAAAAACACCCAAATTAAATTGAACACAAATAAAATACAAAAGCCTCAGGGTTTTATTTGGTGAACATTGATTAACAGCTGGTGCATAGTAATAGGAATGGTGCACAGTAATAAAGTCGGAGAGATGGTCGTGAAGAACTTTAAAACACAGTTAGCTTATAATAAAACATTTCTACAAACTACTGGGCATTTGATAATTCAAAAATCATGGATGAAAATAATGCAAATGTAAAACTACCGATTATAGCTTCTCCTAAACATGCCTGTAAGCAGGCGAGGTCAACCGGGTAAGTTTTCTACTGTTACAGCTGTTAACATTGACTAGCTAACAAAAAAACAAAAAAAAAAAAAACTCATAAAATTTGTATTTTCAGTTGATGGTTGACAAGTTTGGTTGGTTTTCCAGTGCTGTCAGTGTGAAAGGTTGCTGCAATATTAACACAAAAATTTACGCTAATGTCTACTGACCAGGAGGAGCAAATAGCAAATCCTGCAGAGTCAATGGATCAATGCAATCAGCTGGGTTTCCTTAGACATAACACTGAAATGCCTTGAGAAGATATTTGGTGTTAACTGGTGCTACATAAATCACAATTGAAATGAATAATCCTATTATAAGCTTAACCCTTAAACTGGTGGGACTCGATTAAAAATTGTAATCAAGTTAATTAAAGGGTCTTTAATTAATTAATTACAATAAATCATATTTTAATCGTAAACCATATAAGAAAGAAATAAACAGCCTTTTAAATGAAAAAAAAAAAATGAATGAATAAACATAGGGGCACAGCAACACAAATAGTTAGTGTTTATAATCCATTGTTTTGGTAATTTAACCACCAAATTGGTTGAAAGTTTTTCAGAAACCTCTGATATTTTCTGCAACTTGTTTGACAAACTACTTTAAAAGTGTAAACTAAACAGTGCATGAACATGAATTATATAAGAATTCCTTCCAACGAATATGTAAAAAAAAAATATAGCAACAAGGCATATAATAGTGTTGGGATCTGGAGGTCTGTCCACCTTTCTCCTACAGAGGGCGTTCTAGGTCTCCTGGAGCTGGAGCTGACTTCACACCTGCGGCTCGTTTGCTCATCAGGAGACCAGCATTTAAGGAGAGGCAGAGCAACACTCCAGCGCCAGAGTGTTTGCCAGTTATGGTTAGCAAGCCTGAGCCAATCTGCCTGTCAAAATCTCTGACTCCCTGATAACCTGAACCTGAACCTGAACCTAACCTGTTTTTGTCCTCTCTGCTTCCCAGGAAGAACCTGTCTGAACCCTGAAACTCTGGAAGAGTTTCTCAGTCTGAAACCAGCCTGTCTGATCTCTGAAGAACTCTGGAAGTCAAGTCTGTCAGATACCTGCCTACCCGCTCTCAGAAGAAACTGAAAGAGAAACACAGATCCGAATCTGCAAGATCACAAACCAAGCTCTGCCTCTGCCTTGCCCTCTGCCTGCCAACAGCCTCTGGACCCTCCTGTTTCCCCCCCTCTGCCGCTCTGCTCAAACCTCTGCAGAGAAACCAGTCGTGACAAGTCCTGGACCTGATAGCCCCCAGAATCAGTGCTTTATTCTCATTGTGTCAAACAATAAACTGTTGAACTTTTTCCCAGAGTCTGTGTGTTCTGCATGTGGGTTAGAAACCTTAAAACAAACATGACAAATAGTGCCATTAAGAGATTAACATTTGGTGTTAAAAAAAAAAAAAAGTTAATATTTGATTATAAAAAAACAAGGCAAATCATATCTTAATTTTTGTTATGGCTTAAAGTCCTGCCCCTACTTAAAATACTTGAACAGTTTGAAGAAGCTATTTATGTTAAAAGTCAGACATTAAAACTGTTCCTGAAATACAAATACAGTTTGCATATGGTCACTTTTTGGGGTCTAAGTTGTTTCTCAAGGCTTAATTTTGATGTCAAAAGTATTTTTAATGATCTTCATCTTTTAAATTTTAAGAGATCTTTAGATGTATTCTGAATGAGCATCTTTAGGGGTCTATTTCAACAAAATGAAGCTCTGCAACATGCTGACTCAGGTTGACAAAATAAAAATGCCAGCAAACCTTTTATATATATTATTAGCAGAGAAAACTTATGTTATGCATCGTACTTATATTTCATATTTGTGAAGTGCTTTGTGTTGGTTAAGATTACAAAAATCTAAATCAAACAAATTTAATATATTGTATCAAAATGACAAAATGTTTTCTTTAACATGCAGTATAAAATCAAACAAATATAAAAATTAGATTTTTTTTTGTTCTTGAATAATACTGTAAAGGGATTTTTTTCTCTTTAATCAAAATATTATATTTGTAAAGAAGATCATGAGCAGGATTAACTGCTCTTTACCAAGAGAATATATAATTTTTCCAATAAGGAAAAAGAAAGCAGATAATTTGAGAAACGTAAAACAGCCTGAGGCAAGAGGGTCATAAGTGTCTGTTTCTGCTGAAACTGCAACCTCTCTCCAGAAGGTGGACAGACGTTTAACCAGACACACTAAAATTTCCGTTAAGAAGTCCCTTCTACCCTGTCCAAGCCTGTGGTGAAGCCACCCAAGTCTAGTCATATCAGTTGGATCTTCTAACTAGGCCCATCGGACACTGCCAGGTTTTTATAGTAAATTGCGGGACAAAACCACAGCTAAATAAAAAGAAGATAGGCTTCCTCTGACTTCATAACATTCTGTGGTCTAAATTTTCCTGTGAGTTCTGTTTTGCTTCTGACTCTTTCCATGCAGTTTTCTCTTTCATCTTAGTTCAAAAATGCAGCTGGATGATTCATTCCTCTTCATAGTTTTTAGCCAGTCTCTTCAACCCTTAAAAAAAAATGTTTTTACTTACAGATTTGAAATCAAAGATTTATCATGATAAAAATCCTTATCTGTTCCGAAAATCTCTAAATCGACTGCATTCAATATATAGATTTTCCTTAATTCTTCTTTTTTAGTTTTTTAGGAAAATTTTATATTTTTCTTTCGCTGTTCTATAGCTCATCCATGCAGTAAAATTTACTCACTGTATCTAGTTCACTTTCTACAGAGAGGCAGTGCTTAGGCTCAAGATAACCCTTGCTATCCACAGATGTGGACAGATTCAGCCAAAAGCACCAGCTCTCTTTGCCAAAACAGAGCTATAAAACTCTGCCTGCAATAAGTAACCATAAAACCAAAACATCTCTTTTTCTAACTGTAGAATCAGCCATGAAGCTGAGTCACACTAGGGGTCTTCAAGGGACCACTCTGGCCTGATTGGATGGAAAACCTTCGAGTAAGCAAAGTTTGTATTGGATTCAGAAACTTGTATGTAGAATGAGTCATACAGTATTGCATAGTGTGTAGATTCACATAGTTTCTCTTTAGTATTTTTAGGCACACATCCCAAAGAGGCCCATTATGTAAATACAGATGCACTGTATAAAATTACTGTAAACATTACTCTAAAGGCCCAATGTTACATTTGTTATAGCATTTCAAAACAAATACCTAAACAGCAGAGTTACAGTGTTTCTGCAAACTAGTCTTTATAGCTCTGAGGGTTAAAGAGAACAAAGTACAGACAGTATGTTCTCATTCCCAAGACTGACTTCATTCTTTTGCTCCAATCCTGTGTAGTTTCAGTTAATATGCAATATGAGTCATTTCTGATGAATCAGTTATGTTATGATCTTTAAAGCTACAATATGCAATTTTCAGTGATATCTAATGGTCAGACTGCAGTGACATGAACTGCCCACCACACTAGCTTCAACTGCCTCAGCCCTCCAACAACACGGAGGACGTGATGGTACAAATAGGCTCCAGCAACGGCTGCTTTACCTACCTGGTCGAGCGATGACCTTTTATGGACATTAGATCACAGCATCAAACCATGAATTATTCAATAGTGCTGTTTAAAGTATGTTGAAAGGCAAAAAATTTGGAAAGAGATACAAGTTGTTTTAAATCGAATTGGAAATTGAAAAATAATGTTGAATAGATACAGTAAAGCGGGGAATGCTTTCAAGAGGTTTGTGAGTGGCTTTTATAAAATTTTATTTAGTCCTCAAAGGACTGTTTCGTATACCACCTCCAGCACAGACACCAACCAGCTGATCCCTCCTCTCATTCTGCTCTGCCGCTCACTCCGCCCGCAGGCTCCTCTGATCCTCAGCGGCCCCTTCGACCAGCTCCAGTGGTTAGCAGCAAGCTTCCGCCTCTGTCTCTATGGCTCCATGGCCACAGACGGCAATATAGCATCCCGGTTTGTCCCGTTCTGGAGTTCTCTTAGCCACTGAACAGAAACGCCATCTCCCCTGATGTTGTTGTCCAGGTGATTCATCTCTATGTTTTGGGCACTCTGACCAAAACAAACATGGATTGAGAGCAGGAGAAAGATGCGAGTCTTACCCTAACCCAACCCTAATTTCACACCTTAGTCCTAAACCTATGCCCTTAGTCCTAAACCTATGCCCCACCAAGAGACCGGGACTTTTCCTTATGGGGAATATAAGGAGAAGTTGGTCAGCACAAGTACCTATAAGTCCCCAAAATTTAGCCTATTTCTGGAAAATTGTTCCTGCAGAGTGGCAAAAACACATACACACACCCAAAAATCCATATAGTATGTTTTTAAGTGGCAGTTTTGTCATGTAGTATGACCTGGAGAGGCGCTAGAGAGCCTGTGGAAGGGCTATGGCCTGAGTCCTGCTGTGGCCTGAGGCCTGCTGACACCTCTCTGTTGAAATGTTTATTTATAACTCTCCCCTCCAGCTCCACCTTCCTATCGTCTGCCAGCCACCATGCCAATCCAAACATGCCAGACCTCTCTAGACTGATCCAGAGCATGATTTCAGAAAGAAGAGATGCCTTTCCCTCCTTTTTCTCCCCTTCTCCAGCCCAAACTGCCTCCCTTTCCTGCCTCCCACTTTTTTAAAGAGTGACACTTTGGGGGGACATAACCAAGCATGCATTGAAAGGGAGAGGAAAAGAAGGAGGAGAGAGGGCTGGAGAGATGGATAGATAGAAGAGAGGAGGGGGGTAGAGGTTGACTCCATGCTACATAGGCTGCTAAATTGGTTTCAGAACAGCAGTTTGGCTCAGGGGATGTGGCACACAATGCCAACTAGCTGCATTTGCTTTTCTTGAGTGTAGGAAGTTTGATCACCATCCTTGTTGCCAACCCACATCCCACCTATCATCAGCAAACCAAGAATGAAGGGGGAAAGAGGACAGCCATTCCTAAACTGGTATCAATGATACTTCTCTCATTAGAAAAACAAACACTAACTCAGAATGTAGGAAAAAGAGCACATTTCCCTCCAATGAAGTCATACCACATGAGGAATCTTCTGGTAAGTCATGAAATAACTTGTCAGAGGTAGGTGAAACAATATATTGCACTCTTTGAGTCCAAATTTGAAGACTAATTGTGTTCAATTAGATCAGGTATTCTAAAGCTATTTACCTAGACACTGGAAGACCGAAAGCAGTTATGGGGAAATGCAAAGCACCTAAAAAAACTCAGGTGGGTTGAGGCCCATTCCTGCTGCAGCACAGCTTATTTAAAAGACTCAAGATCAATCTGCCGAAACATTTACTTTTAACAAAAACAGCTTTGCCAAATTATTTTAAATTTTAAATAACCCAAAACTTCTCCGACTCCGCATCACCGGCCATTGACAATCATTTACAATAAATGTTGAACATTGAATAGTCAGAAAAATAGAAATATGTACACTATTATTTCCACTCAATTAATGGAGCTAGTGTCTGTTGAGTAATATATGATTGCATTAAATATTTATTCGAAAATTACAAATGGAAAAGGAACAAATCAGACAGAAGGCATGTTTGTCCAGAAATAATTGTATATGCAGTGAAATTTATTCACTCATGTTTAATTTCAGTCACAAATCATAGGACACGTGTAGAACAATCTTTGTCTTCTTCAAAGTATCTCTAAAGTGAAAAGGATATTGTCAAAATCAGATCCTAAAATGACCAGTCATGTTTTCATCTTGACTCGTATTGATTATTGCTGTTTTATTTTCACCCCTTGCTTTCAACAAGTCTTCTTTAAACAGACCTTATATAACAAAAAAAAAATCTGCTGCCAGACTTTTGACTGGTTAATGTAAAATGGTCCACATCACTCCAGTCTTATCTGCCCTTCTTTGGCTTGCAGTCAAGTTCTTTATTGACCTCCTTATTGACCGCAAAAAGAGGCACCCTAAAGAGGCACCCCTAAAGGTGCCTCCCTAAAGAGGCACCCCTAAAGGTGCCTCTTTAGTTCATCACTGACTTATGTCCCTGTTCTTTAGGATGCACCCTTGGGTTTTCAGGGCAAAATCTCCTGAAGGTCCCAAAGACCTTTTCTTGCTCAGAGTTCAATTCTTCGAAATGAAAGCAATGACACCTATGAAATTATATTTGATGTATGTCAAGCTTTAAAAGATATATAGGCTACATAGTAGTTCCACAGGTGTAACTGTGGACATTTTTAAGTCATAGAAAGTTCGAAAAATGTGTTATTTCAGTAAATAAAGCAGTTGTGCCAGTGGGTACTTTCCATTGACTTCCATTAATTTGATGGTAAAGGGCTGGTTATACTCCCCTCAGCAGTGTCTCAAAGTGAGCTTGTCGCAGATATTTTTTATTTATACCCAATTTTGAAGCGTGGTCGTTACGTTGTGGCGTGGTCTGTTGTTCCACGCCACAACGTAAGAGAGACAATCACAAACAAGCTGTGGGTCTAGATACGGCAGAGGCGGTGGTGGAAAAACCCAAGGGACAAGCTTGTGCGACAACGGAGGGACATGAGGGCGAAAAAGACCAGCATCCAGGTTGAAAAAGGGTCCCAACGTTTAGCCAAGCTGGACTTCCATCTTCCCAGGTCCCTGAGTGAAGCACCAGTATCAGCTCATACAGTCTACTGGATCTCCCCAATACAGCTCAAACACACTGTCTTGCCAACCGGCAGTCTATGGACTGAACTTACTTACTTACTTACTTAATTACATCTCCACTCCAGCACCAGTTTCAGGCCTGGGGGGAAACATCCCTGTTCTTATACTCCTGCTTATGCATATCAAAGCAATATTCAGAGCTAATGTTTCCTGCCGAGATCTGAGCACCAGACTAAAGTAATTGTATCAATAAAATTCTTCTAATTGTCTTTTTGTTTCAGTGTGAGTTTTTCAGATTGAACTATACTGACTACTGGGAGTGTAGAGATGTGTTATTGTTATTTTGTATTCAATTATTCCTTTTGAATACTGTAGCATCCAATGTAGTTTATTCCTACTAAGAAAACCAGAAAATGAGCAGAAGCCAGTGAGTCGCAGTGGAGAAAAAAAAAAAAAAAAAAACAAAGAAAAAAAAAACAGGCTTTTAAAGAGCACAAAATTTACAATTATTGTAAAGGCAAATCTGTTTTTGCTTTAATTATTATTGGGTATAAATGGGTGTCATGCATATATCTATATCCACACATATCAAACCTTAGCGCTTTTAGTATAGATCCTCATTGCTCTCTCAGACAGGTTGCTTGCGTTGCATCTAAACACACTTGCCTTATATAGCAGGAATATGATGACAAATCCTATATCTAATTTACTCTGTATTTTGCAGCCTGGGCCATCTTCTCCAAGTCAATAAATGATCTACCGGGTGTTACATGGTCCGTTCTATGCTTTTCTGTGAGTAAATGTCTGAGAATGGGCACACATGCATTGGGATTGCAAAGAACTTGATTGCGGTTTTCTGTTTTTGTGTTTGTGTTTCCCTGTTCATCAAGAGTGAATCCTCAGGGAACACCGTCTCCACAGTAACCATCTCTCTTGGTGGTCTCTCATTAATAGACGTGTCTGGTATTGGTGATTTAAATATGGGGAAGAACAAAAAAAATTAAAACAATTTTATAAACTGGCTGGAGGAACATATATCAAGCAATGGCCCATAAAATCATTAAACAATCTGGAAAGATAAACACCACGACAAGTAAATTAATAATCAGTAAATTAAAGGGTCAGTTTAAGCAAGCAGTGTGTGTGTGTGTGTTGGGGGGGTGCCTGTGTGTGCATTTGAGCATTTGGTGTTTGTTTTTCCTCTTTGTCTCATTTCTCCCCCCCCCCACCTCTCCTGAGTGAAGAGAAATTGAGAAACCAATCTAAAATCCATCAGGACTTCCCTGCCCACAAGCCCCTATCCCTCTAACCCCGCTCCCTCCGCCTCCCCCTCCTCCACTCACCCAACCACCCACCTAACACACAAATACACCCCTCTCCACCCCCTACCCCCCAACACACACACACAAACCACTCTTGTTTTTTGTGTTGCAGGCGTCTGGAAATTGGATGAGATGTTCGTTTAGCGGGCAGCTGGTCTGGGGCCGATATGAATTGCGTTTCCCCACGCCAGGAAAGGTCAAGCCCCCTCGCCTTGACGGAGTGCATCAGCCTATTGAGTGGCGCTTTAGTCCATTTACTAGCAACCAATGGCGTGGCAGCGCATAGGAGAGAGTGAGGCACAAAAACTCTGTGTAGTAAAGAGAAAAGAATGACAACACGTCAGATATAAATTCATTGTTTCTCATCACCCAGCTGGGGCAGGAATGGCTTGGAGTGATTGCTGGGATGGGGGAAGTGGGATAGGAATATTGCTATCTGAGTGGGCTGGGCGTGTGTGAGGAAAGAGATGTGCACTTCTTCTTTACCAGGGGTGGTACAACGATCGCCTTTTGTGAAAATGATTAAACAATTGGCACAGCTTCGGCGTTTTACCATTGCTTACAGGCCTTAGGTAGTAGAGATGCCAAATAATCATTTTTTCTTTTATTAAAAATTCAAAAACTGGAAAAAAACACTGATTCTGGATTAAATCCGACAGTAAGACTTACACTAAGCAAGCCTACATCATGTGTTGGCTACAAATAATAATATCTCTGATTGGTATTTTCCCAAGAGGCCACCAAATTCAAACATTTTGTCTCATCCTGTACAAATAGGCACATATTACTGTTCGGGATTTCTGAAAACTTCTCCACCCTGGACCCTGGAAAGGCCAGATTCTGTAACAGCATACCAACTTCTGCTAGTAAGAAAAACAAAAGCTGTTGGGGGACCTAGTCAGCAAACCAAACATAAAGAAACTGCTAGAAATGTTATCTTGTTACCATCAAGGACTGCATTATATAAATAAGAAACCTGGAAATTTATTAATTTCAACATTTAATTATTTAATTACCTACTGTGGTACTTCACTTGGAAGGTTACAAACATTGCAATGTTAACGTAATAGCTAGTTTAGACTGCATACAGTACAGTTTGCTACAACAGACATCTGATTATCTAACATGCTATCTTATGGGTTTATCAAATAAGCTGAATGTAAATTTATTAACGGGCAAGACAGAATATATGAATATATGAATATGTGTGTCTTTTACACTACTGCAATCCTTGTTTAGATTGGCACCCCATCCCTTCTTTCTTTAACTTTAAGACAAAATAAAAATGACTACATTAAAAGAAATAACACACTCCAAGAGTAAAAACAATGCATAAAAGGTGAAGACGTATATTTCAAGTGGATGTAAATTTATGCAGCAGGACTTATACTGCATCATTTTACAACCAGCCTCCCTCATTTTAAGACATGCAAAGGAAGAAAAAATTGATATTTTCCCTTTAATTTTCATTCCTGCATATCTGGGGGAGTTAAGGCAAAGCAATTAAAACAAAGGCATATTTAACATGAGGTTAATGATTGGCTGACCCTGCAGTCAGCACAGTGACAATATCTTAATTATTGAGAAACCTAAAGTCATTATGCCTACGAATGGCCTGAGGAGCATCGCTATTGATTGGGATCCAGTCCCATTACAGCTCCAGTCTGGACGACTGAGGCCCTTATTATAGGCTCTCTCTCTCTATCTCCTCATCTTTCTCTCTTTCCCAGTCTCTCTTTCTGTCTTTGTGTCATATCCAAAACTATTTATAGAAAACAGTTTAACACTATAAATGTGTTAAACTGTGAGATTAAATCCCAAAAAGTCTTGTGAGCTTTTTGAATATAGAAAATGAAAGGTGATATTGTTGCTATTCCTTTTTGCTCCATCCTTGCTGTTCTTATTGATCCTATAATTTTTTGTTCAGTTTGTAGTCTAAAACTGAGCCCTCTTATTATTATTATTTAAAGACCTAAAACAAGTTATTAAATGTTTAAGACATATTATGAAACTGATCAATTACAATCACATAATGAAACTACCCATCAAGTTATTATTTTAGCTCACACTATACTAAAATAAATATTTTTCAAACAATCACCTACATTGTATTAGGGACTCAATTATTTACATTGCAGTATATTGATTAATAGTTAGTGCAGTTATTTTATGATCCTTGTTTTGTATATTCATCATCTTATCCAACTAAATCCTGCATATTTTATTTTTTTTTATAGTTTTTTTTTCCAGAATATCAATAGATTTCTCACTTTTTGTAGATTTAACACAGGAATTATTAAGCAGAACATTCCCTCTCGTTTCTAATACCGAAACAGCAACATAAAATATTTCAAAGCATTTAAACGTACATATACACTTTAAAATATCAAATACTTTTAGTGATGTAATGTAAAACTTAACAAAACACTACCTATTTTAATGAATATTAGGAATTAATTATACAAACCCTAATTAACAGTAATTGACTTATATATTTTGCCCAAAAGCCTTCTCAAGCCAAATCCCTCACTCTAAATAAATGAAAGAAATTACAATACCCTTGTACAGTAAGTTGAATTAGGAACAGCTAGCAATAACATAAAACTTCTGCTGCAATGTTCAGTGTGATGATAAACATGAAAGAAAAAAAAGATTAAGTCAAAAGTGCCTTGAGATGACATGTGTTGTGAATTGGCGCTATATAAATAAACTGAATTGAATTGAATTGAGAAGTTAAAATATAGAAAGCAGCAGTAAGTTTTTTTTTTTTTTTTAAACAAAGAAAATACTCAAAGCCCGAATAAAAAAAAAAAAACATTGTTAAACAGTGGTTGGAGAAGAGTGCAGGATTGGCCATGTGTGTCTGTAAACTCTAAGCTGAGACCCTGCAAGATATTTCTAAAAGGAGTTTTCTGTAACATCCTGCCTAGAGGGGTGGTCTGCATATCTGTCCCTACTGGCAGAAATTGTTCTTCAAAGTTTTAATCAACTGAGCTAAGGCCTGCTATCCTGCTTTCAACTTACTGCTGATAGCCCACACCAGGCTCTCTGCATCTCTTTCTCTCCTGGAGTTTTGCAGGAGCAACTTGTCCCACAGATCCAGCAGAGAGCCTAGAGACCCTGGTGGTCGTAGTTGTCCTCCTAACCCATCGTTATTCACTCAGGAATCATCAGATTACTATAAAAATGGATAATCAGAAGAGTTAATTGATTTCTATTTAGGCAAATCATTCTTAAATATAATTTTACAAAAATTATGTTTTTCTACACAAACATTTGCAGTGTGAATTGGTTTGAACACATTTCAATTGCTCTAAATTGTAAAGGTAATGTGGAGGTTGGTTAAAGACCAAAATGCAGAGAGGAGTTTTGCTGATTTAATGAAGGTGCAAAAAATTCAACAGAAGCAAAATCCAAGAACTAAATACGGAAAAACCAACAGACGCCGCTGGAAACACATGAAGAGCAAAGTAACAACGAGAAAACCAGCACAGAAGGTGTATATATGGGAGAGAGAACAAAGACTGGAGTAATCAGTTAATTGGGAGCAGGTGTGGATAGAAGCAACTAGAAACAAGGGGAAAGGAGACTGGCAAAAAACACTGTTTACATATAACTAGAAAACAACTACAATGACAGATATTGGAAAAGAAACCGATGACCAAGGAAACAGAGGTACATAAATAGCTGAAAACTCAAAAAGAAATCCATAAAGGGGAGAACCATTTTAGTTCAAAAACAATTTGACCTTACTCAAAATTCTTAAACATAAACATGGTTTAACAAAAATAAAATCCATACTAGACAGCAATATCATTTCATCACCCATTAGTAGGGGTCTTCAGCCATTTTCTTTATGTACACAGTAATTCTTTTAGTTGAGTTTTACCAGCTAAGTTAAGATTTTTGCAATGGAAATGATAGCAAATCTAGAGTTGATTATTTTTGCAAATAATTTCTTATTGTTTCGATAGAAGTTGTTGTGAATTTATATCATAT
Organism: Cyprinodon variegatus; assembly: GCF_000732505.1. Taxonomy (NCBI): domain Eukaryota; kingdom Metazoa; phylum Chordata; class Actinopteri; order Cyprinodontiformes; family Cyprinodontidae; genus Cyprinodon; species Cyprinodon variegatus. Next base: position 1,229,754 of record NW_015150502.1, read on the forward strand.
ATGTGCATAAACACATTAACTGTTTGACCAAGATTTGAGCTTAAATCACATTTGGGTGTGTCCTCATGAAAAAAGCACATGACAGTTCGGAAGTTGTTTAACTAAATAGGATGTATATAACATTAATGCATACAAATACACAAAGATGTATTTCAGCTCTGCCCAAATAATACTCCAGTACTCATTTATCCATGATTCATAAGCAAGTGGTTAAAAAAAATAACCAGACCCATGCAAATACTTTTTATGAGATTTTTTTTTGTGTTAAGAAGACACATGTCCACTCTGATCTTCCAAACAAGCCCATAATTTTGACATTTTTATTGAAATTTTGTAAAATTCATACAAATGCATGATACTGGTTAGGTAATTGTTATAATGATTACCCCCAGATCCCGCCTCTCGCCCATTGACTGCTGGAGATAGGCACCAGCAGCCCTCGCGACCCCACTTGGGACAAGCGTGTAAAGAAAATGGATGGATGGATGGATTACCCCCAGTCAACTCTTAAAACTTCTCTGGCAGAATATCGGATGCATAAAGTGTAAATAAGTTTGCAGGCTTTTATGCACAAACATTTACTAAATAATGAATTTTTTTTCTGCACTTGTTTTAACAATATCTACTAAATTTAGAATCCAGTATGAGGCCAGTCAGTGGCGATCCATGTCACCATGTGTGTTTCAGGGCAACTAGAGGCCTGACGACTTTTCCACTGTCTCACTGTCTCCTCCCCATGTAGGAGTCAAGCTGCATGGGGAGATCTGAGATGTAATTACCCAATCAGTGTGTGCCATCCTTATTAAAACACTGCTAACAGTGCTCCATTATTGAAATACCCCCCGCTGGACTCTTCTTAATTCATTAAATAAATTAGCACCAGCACCTTTAATAATTCATATGATGTCTACATATTTTTCTTCCCCATAGAGGGGAAGTTTGACAAAAAACTATGGAAATTAAGGCAACTGTTGAAAAATAATGATGAAATGGGTGTAAGAGTCAGCATGAATGGGTGAGTAAGAGCTCTTATGTCATCTAGAAGCTGCATTCTAAATATTTATGTCATTATTCCATTGTTTTTATTTCTAAAAATCCAATCTAATAGTCTAGTAATGCAAATGGGTAATGAGCATTAGAATTAAACTCAAGAAAAGAGGCAAATGTCCTCTAACAGCTGGTCTTCATTTCTGTGTCATTTGGCTTTCTGATTTACTTCTTCTTTTAGATTCAGTATTGAATCTAAATAAATATCCAAAAGCAAGACAAAGAACCCAGAAGATAAACACAGAGAGGTACCAGACAAAGGATCTTGCTACGTCTTAACATATTTTTAATTGACACATCTACATCTCTGATGAAATATTTACAGCCTCTGAAGATAGCTCCGCGATGTGTGACGATCAGCACTGTCAATAATGGTGAACTCAACACGCTTCCACGCGTCTGATGTCATTGATACAAGTCCAGTACCTCCAAGATCCTATATTTATGCAGATTGATCCTCAGACATGGTATAGACATAAACATTTGTAAGAATTAGCCTATTTGGTGTTTTCAGTATACGGTATGATATATTTTTAAGTAAAAGTAAACACTAAAACAGGACCCAGGGAAGCTATTGTTAAAAAGAACATTTATATTCAAGTAGATGTCTTAATTCTATAAAGTTCTTTACTAAATTATTAACTCTTCTTATAACTTTTAAAAATCTTTTGGAACGTTAACTTTTATTTTATGTGTTTATTTGGGGATTTTATGTGATAGACCTATGTAAAGTTCTACATAGTTGTCAGTTTGAAAGAAAATAATAGATGCTGTTTCTGATCTTTTAGGGCATAGTGAAATATTAGCATGTCTACAGTAATAGGGGTGTGAATAATTATCATTTTGTATCGATGCAAAGCCGACAATACATTGACACGTCCGCAAGAGTATCGATTCATTTTCTTTTTCCTCCGCTCCATTTTCATCCATTTGCTCCTGGACGTAATTCTGACTCTCTTGCGGCGGTGGTGCTAATCCTTTCACTCGTACCTTGCTTCCTTTAGCCACTACCCTCTTTCCACTTGCACACACACACTCGCGTAAACTGAAGGCAAGACAGACGTGGCAAAGAAAAAAGATTATATATTCTTGAGTGTCGAAAATAATTGAATCTTGGGTCAGGAAATTGATGCTGAATCGAATCGTCATGATGGGTGTGATTTACACCTCTAATGTCTAGCCATTAATTTCCCTTTAATCTGATACCCCAAATATAAATCCTGCATTAATGCCTTTTTCTCTTAATTTATAAATAAATGTTGTTCAGGGGAGAACTATTTTGTAGTGCCCTCAATAAATCTGTGATAGAGATTCCCACTTGCAGTTTGGGACTCAATAAGCATGCAAACAAAGGGAATCTGCCATGATTGGTCTGAAATTAAACTCATTGCATGTTACTATACCAACAACCTTAACACACCATTTCCTCTGCAAAACACGGTGGTTGCAGCATCTTGCTGTGGGATTTTTATTTTCTTTCAGCTGCGATGGGGAAGGAAAGTGGTGCTTAAGACTCGATGTTGTAGCTGTATGATGAGGGTCCTGCGAGGAGCAATGTACATCATACACCCTATATGGAAGGGTTTAAATCGAAGCAAATTCCCCAATAAGAGAGGCCTTCTCAAAGATAAAATCAAACTGTGAATCTGGAGCACCATCTAAAAATGTATGTTCACAACTAAAATAAATATATTGAAGCTATGTGGTTTTAATGTGAAAAAATGTTTGAGAGTTTTAGAGGCAGAAGGCTGTTTATGTGCCACATGTCCTATCTCATTCGAGGATTTATGAAAGTATTCAAAAAGCATTTTTGCTTTTGCAAGTAATGCATTTTGCATTCATATTTTTATTTGTATAAGTGAGCTGTCTGCCAATGGGAGGGAGTTCTTAGCTGAACATGTGAATATATAAGAGTGTGTGGCCTGTTTGCGTGTTTACTTTCTTTCTGATTGTGTGTGTGTGTGTGTGTGTGTACCATGGCTGTCGGGATGTGGCGGCCCTCTCAGCCATGTCATGGACAGCTTCGTCGAGGGTGGCAGCCGGGGAAAATGATGATGATGAAATTAAAATTCTGCGCCTGGCAGAAGGGGCTGCCGCGATTTCACTGGCGGCTGTGCGCATCGATCTGTTCCAGCATTTGACTTTCAACCATGACAAAACTGTGGGCAAATTAATTGTTCTCCAGGATATTAGGCATCAGAGTCCATTAATCCTCTCTGGAGCACCACGCCGCATGAATACTAATCGTCTTTCCAGGCAGCCGTCTCATCCCTCGCTCCCTTCTCTTTTTCTTCTCCTTTTCTTCCTTATCCCTCTTCCTCTTTGCTGACTTCTAGTCTGCTTTATCTAACTATTCTTCTCTTTGTTGTGTCTGGTATTGAAGCTCTCCATTCATGATTCTTTTTTAAGTTTTATCTTTTTTTATATACTTCCAAAAATACTGTCAACACTAGCGTTGGAGCTTTTAAAAAAGTTAAAATTAAACGTCTAAAAAAACAATTACATTCCTGATATTCGCTCATAGTTTTCATTTATCACACTGAAACAGAAAGGGGTAGTTTAAAAAAAAAGCAGAAACTAGGAATTTAAATTATACTATCGCTCTGTTTATTTCATCTATAGTGCTTCACCAAGATAATCTTGTACTAATGGCGTGGTATTCGTCTCTATAAGGTTCAGCTTGGCATTTGAGGGAGAAAGGAGGGAAAAAAGCCCCCCAACACCAATTATGTAAGATATTAACACATTAGCCAGAGCAGGATCTAATTGGATGGCAGCCCTGTGCACCATGACAACAATCACCCAGACCCTGTTTATCTCGTAATTGATAGTGTGGTGGTTAAGCAGCAGATGCATCAAAAATTCATACAACAAAATGAGGACTGGTCCCTCCACTCTGCCCAACTATTGATTGGTTTTTATTTTTCCTCCTTCCGACCAGGTAATTTTTAGAGATTTTTGGATGAGCTTCTGTTATTGACGTCTAACTGTGCTCTGATAGATGGCCGGAGGGCTGTGGAGGTAATACTGTTAACTGTCTGACATTCAAGCAGGCATGGTTGGGGGTGGGAGTAGTAGGCTGAAGGTGTCATGTGTCCAGACACAATATATTCACAGCCTTTTCTTATTGGCAAACCATCGCAAGTATTGGCTAAGTCCCATAATAAATATGTATGCTCTTGATAGGTGTTTTCAAGTTGAAAATAATTGGCTTCCGGTGAATTGTTGTAGCACCAGCCCAAGGGAAAGGTCTTGTAAGATCATAAACTAATCTGAGAGGCTTTATATTTGTTTTTAAAGATCATTAAAGACCAAATGAAATACTGGACAAAGGTGGCTGTTGTTATAGCCCTATATATTATCACTAACTCTGTTGCATACCATGGGGAGTCTTCTGGAATCAGTATTTAATTTGAAAACAGCACTTTGGATAGATTTCCTGTTTTGTGTTTTTTTTTTATAAATATGTTCATCAAAGTTTAAATTCTCATTAGTGCTACGTGTAAAAAAACCAGCAGACTAAAATGTAACAAAATATAATAATGGTAAACTTCAATCATGTAATATTTTAGCTACAGTACTTTGTTTCTTCATTTAGTCAAAGTTTAGGTCCTGGTGGGTCTCTCTCACAGCTACTCTGTAAGGGACTAAGACCAGAGCAGACTTTTATCATCTTAAAAAAAAGAAACATAATAGTGGTTCAGGCAAAAGTTATTAAATCTTTGTATTTGGATATTTTATTTACAAAATACCAGAATTATTTACACAGGAAATTCAGTAAAAAAATTGTTTTGCCACAGCTGATCCTAAGAAACTTGCTGAAAAGGCAACATCTTAGTTTAAAGATAATAGATGCTTGTTGCACTTGTTGTTGCCTATGAAGAA
>NW_015150502.1:1236050-1242780 GCF_000732505.1 Cyprinodon variegatus
TGCCTAAGGGTCCACCTGGATGATGTCCATGCCGGGAATCGAACCCCGGTCACCTGTGCCGGAGTCGTCGGTGTCGTCGGTGTTACATACCGAGCTGTCCAGTTGCTATATATATATATATATATATTTGCTTCCTAAGGCTCAAATAAAAAATATTCAGATTTTCAATTTTTTCATTTCACACTTATAAGAACCATTTTAAATAAATTCTTTATTTTCTAACATACTGGGTAAGGTTTGCTATCAAACGCTTACAATTGCACTTTTGTACTGGGCTTTGACAGAAAGCTAATGGCAGACGGAGACCATAAGGTGAGCTAGAAGTCAAAAGAGTGAACAAAAGAATTAGCAGGAGAAAGAAGGAAATAGAGCATGGAGTATGGGTGAGAAGGTAGGAGCAGAGGAGCAAGTCCCTGGTGGGCACCTTCTGCTTAAATCTCTCCCCTGCTCTTTGCCTGCCTCTCCTCTCTTCTAGTGCTAATTAATTGGGCTTGGGAATCAACACTCTTATCTTAAATCTGCTCCTTAATTGAGCAGTCCATTCTGCTAGCTTTAGACAGCTCAGCGTGTGTCTTCTGCATGATTTGGGGCTAAACACACTGTCGCTTTATTAGAGACCACAAAGCTCATGAAGCAATATTAAACCAGTCAAATACTTACAACAATTAACATATTGCAATTTCAAGGTCAATTTTATATCTACATAACCCTTCTCTACAAAATGACATAGTGGGCCTGGTATTTTAAGGCAAACATGTTTTTTTTTTTGTAATCAGATTTGTTTTAATTAAACAATAAAAACCAAAGCAAAAGAATCAGACCTTACACACTGTAATTTGAGGTTTCATGGGAAGTTTGACTAGTTACTGTAAGTAATCCTTTGTTTTTCTGTTCCTACATTGTGTTCTCCTAGTCAGTCACTGCTGATTGCAGCTTATACTGAGCCTTGTTTCCGTTGGAGGTTTCTTAAACGTAAAGGTTGTATTTCCTTCCTACTATCAGCTCATGCTTTCTCAGGATGAGGGACGCTGCAAAGTAAATTAAATATTAAATTGGTGGGGTTAATTTAGATAAATTAATTTGATTACACTCTTATAGATTTGGACTAAACCCTTGCCCACAGTAAGCAACATTTTATTATTATTATTATTATTGTTGTTGTCTAAATATTTCCTTAGATGCACTGGACAGCTATTCTGAGTGTGTTCATATGAATTATGATATTATGATACAGAACCTGGATTTCAAGTAGGTTTGGTAACAATACAGCACTTTAAAGAGGAGAAACATATAATGGCATGTTTAGATTTAGTGCTAAAAAAATTGTCGGCAATCATTCTGACCTTTGTTTTGACAACCATATGGTTTGGTTGAGGACGTGTTTCATTCATATGCCAACAATATTTGCTGTGGAATCCATGCATCACTCACTATTCCTGCAGGCACCACCTTAATGCTCTTTGCCATGACTGTCATTCTAGTCAACACACAAGGAAAGATGCAAAAATAAATCCCATCACTCAGCAGACAGTGATACAGAAGTTGTTTGGGTAAGTAAAAGTAGTTACAGTTCAGACAAATGTTGTCAAAGCTGCAAAGTGTTTAACAATGCCTCTTGATCAGCTCGATTCTTGGGCCTCTTGTGATGTCATTGGCCCAAACACAACCCTCACAAAACATTTTTTTCCCTCAGTGGTTTTTAAAAGAAAGGGTGTGATAATCCTGCTGTGGAATCAGCAGCTGACTTGAACTTGAGAGGTACCTTAAAGGTACTTTAATATTGGAGTATGTAATTTGGAGAAAAATAGCTTTAAATATCAGAGTAGACCTGTAATGAAAAGACACACATTTGGACATTATATTAAAACTAGTCAAGTAAACTGGAGATAGCATAATATGTGTTTATGTAGTATAGATGTAGCTTTTCTTAAACGTAAGCAGATTATTGGATAAACTTTTAATTGGTTTTACTTTGTGGCTCATGAACCTTATTTTAAATAAAGGGCGTATAGTCAAGCACACTTACATTAGATATCCATATGTTGCAGGCACAAAGACCTGCTCCTTTACAGCAGGATAGTGAGTTAGTTTTAATTTTTATTTCATATTCTGCTTCACTTAACTGTATTTACTTTACTTCTCCTATGTATATTAAGCACATAATATTATAACCATAAACAGAGTAGAAAATGAGATGGGCAAAAAAAAATATATATATATTTTTTTTATAGTATCTGATTTTTAAACCAAAAAACAAGTAAAAATGCAAACTGTCCATTCAAACTACATACAGATTTTGGGTCTCCAAAACGATCCATCAGACTATTATAGGCTTTCCAGTGATCCGCCTATAATAATTTGCAATACTGATACTAATTCTTAATCTGTTTCACAAACCACCCATAAATAACTTTTTTGGTGCCTGGTGTTTTGTGGTGTTGAGACATTTAACTCTTTTCACTTTTGAAGATCATATATCATTGAGTAAAGAATGCTTCATTCAATGGGTGAATAGTGGAAACTTTGGTAAGAAGAAAAAGGCATAAAGTTCAAAAACTGACAGCTTATGGAAATGTCAGTATGTCATTGTTTTCCCAAAGCAGATTTCAGAAGGAGATCAATCATAAAATAACTGGTGAGCATACTGTATATACCTCAAAATTCAGTCTGTTTCTACTTTTGAAAATGTTCCCACCCACTGTTCTCTCGTTTCTATGGTTTTGACAGCTCTTATGCACAAACAGACATTTGTTCAGTCTAATAGTTCAGTGTGCATGCACACACTGTGCTGGTCTAGTTCTGTAGAGCTTTGATTCAGTGTCTCAGAATGAGGGAGTGATGTCATTGTTGCTCTAGGGTTTATGAGTTGCTAAGATCATGACGGGTCAACACTATCTTAGATCTCTCCTCTCCAAACATTTTTCATACAGAAGCTCCTATTCTAAACTCATCTGGAATATATTCAAAACACTGAAAGATTTGACTTTAATTTTAAAAGTTACTCAATACCTCTTCACTTGTTGAAACTTGATTTTTTTTTCATGGTAGAAATTATGTCCAGTTTTGGAAACATTTACATAGCAAGATAATTAAATCATATTCTAACTTTCACCTAAGCAAAGTAGAGGGTAAGACAGTAAACATGTTTACAACAAACTCCAAGAACAAAGTGCAATGTAGGACTGTTGGGTTTACACAGTACCTTGCAAAATCATTTTTTGCTCTGAAACTGTCTTAAAACTTTTCTTCCCAGTTTTTAGTTGTTTTGGGGGGTTTTCTTTTGTTGGTATTGTTGCAAAAGAGGTAAAAGCAAGTGGTTCATAGTTATAAGATATAAAAAGTATAGAATATATTTAGTAGGGTCTGACTAAAAACACCTTTGAGTTGGTACTTTGTTTGCTTCTCTGGGTCTTTTTGGGTTCCTATCAAGTGCACACATGTGGAAGGTTATTTCTTTACTGTTTACGTTTTGCCATCCATTTTTAATTAAATGAATCTCTGTACTAACTAAGCAAATTCATGAGTTCACAATTATATAAACTGTATCTCTGGTTTCCTTTATCTATCCAATAATAAAAAAAAATCTATCAGCGTGATGCTGCCAGTACCATATTTAATGGTGCATATGATGGGTTGAGATTCAGAGTTTTGCATGATCCTGTCTCACTGGGTATATCTGACAAAAACATCTTTTACACATTTGCCATCCCTACATGGTTTGTTGCAAACTTAAATTTTGACTTTTATAGGTTTATCTTATGGCATTCTATTTAATACTCTTCTAGAGATATGTTTTACAGAGCTGACAAGTAATAGTTGTTTTATTAACGGATGCCTCTACCTGAGCTGTGAATCGACACAGCTTTTCCACAGTTAACATTAGTGTCCCAGGTGCTTGTCTGATTAATGCTGTCCTTGTTGGGATTGTCAGATTAGATGGATGACGATGTGTCAGTAGGTTTGGAGAGCACTGATCGCTCCTTAGTGCTCATGATGTTCTACTTTTCACTGACGTTCTTATAGAAGGTCTTCAAAACACATCTAGATTTGTTCCGAGATGATTTACTCACTGACAAGTGACTTCTGAAGTGAACTGGGATTTTATTTGGAGGTGTCAGATTAAAGTTAACTACAACTGCACCCAAGTAGTTTCAGAGCATTTTTTGCTAAATGAGAAAGTAAAAATTACTGTATGTATCTTTTCTGTGGTACTTCAAAACAAATGTGACTTTGTTTGAACTGTTGCATATAATCCCAATAAAACTGAGAATTGGGTGATTGTAATGTGACCAAATGTAAATTTGTTTAAGCAATAAAAGGAAAACACATATAAAGTCTTTGCAGGTGTAGTAGTGGAACAAAATGTAATTACATTTTTCTTTAGCTTATTTATTTTTTTTATTATTCTTTTGCTTGCATTCATGGTCTTTTGGTGCTAGATTGAGTTGATTGTGTTTTGGCAAAGCAAAAAAGTGGCAAAAGATACTCAGCGCATTGCAATGTAATGTGACACCAAATGGTCTGGGCCAAGAGTCCATATGGGAAGAGTTGGAAGTGGGGCCGTGCTTGACTGTGTGCATATATATGAGGCTCATCTGGTGTTTGCATTTAGTTCATTGGTAGAATGAGTAGACAACAGAGCAGACTTCCCATTATCTAGCGGAGGGGGTGACTCTAATCCCAGCGTCAACAAGCAAATAAAGCTTCACAAACAGAAACAATCCCCATAATAGACCCTTGAGCACATAGACAAAAATCAAGAGGAAAACCACAAGGGAATCATAACCTATTTTCCATCTGAATCACACAAATATGAACAGAGGCATTTTTGTGTTCACCAGCACATGTTTGCACATAACACTTTGAGTCCCTTCATTAAAGAAATAGAAGTAAAAGAAACATGTCCTTTGGAACTGTGCTCAGAACTCCTACAATCCCCAAGAAGCACCTGGTTCCCACCTCCCCGGCCTGTTCCACCCTCTAGCTCCAGCACAGGTCCTGGCAGTAAGGCAGCGCAGCCTCAGGGTTCGAGGGTCCCAGCTGTGTAAATGTTTTCAGTTGCTGTGTGACTCGAGTTCGGTCCTTCTTTTTGATCAGGCTCCAAGACAAGCCCAGCCTCGGTTGTTCTTGGCAGCTGCTGGGGACGCAAGAATGTCAGCATGACTTTAAAAATATGACGGTTTGTAATTTGGACCACAGAGTGAAAACTGAGCCGCTGGTACATTTTGTGATCATCTAATTATGCCACCCCCTCCCTCCTCTTTTCTTGATTCCCCCAATGACAAAATCCCCCCTCCCATTCCCCAGTCCTTTCATTCTTACGCAGGAACTGCAAAGCTGCTTTGTCCCCCGTGAATTATTTTTAAGTGTAGGCGTAATGGCTTTGCACCCTGCTGCATGACTTCTCCCATGTTTTCTCTCATCCCTTCTTCTTTGTTGAGTAGTTTTGTTTTTGGTTTACCAGCTAACCTAAAGAACGACCAACAAATCGGTTTTAAATATTCAAATCTTAAGCTCTGACATTTTAAAGAGTCTCTGACTAAAGCCCTTGTGGTATAACATTTTTCGGACTAACAAATTAGAAAAGGCTCTGTAGCTTGCAAGTTCTGCGCTTAGACAATGAAGAATAAACCAGCTTTGTACGAATAATATGATTACATTTTTGTTTGGGTGTTCACTGTTCTAATAAGCTTCTACACTTGCACTGAAAAATTCCAAACACATCCAACGAATAGTCTTTAAAGAGAAAATTGGCACACATTACAAGGGAATTTATGTACTTATCCAAATAGATGAAATTGTCTGTCCCCCTGTAAACGTGCCAGTTTCCCAGCTTCAGAGGGGGCATTTCTCCCACACAAGTTGATATGAAGAACTTTGCAAATCCCTAATCTCAAAGCTCAAGGATAGATGTGTCAAATATTTAACAAATGAATGAGTTTTTAATCTGGGGCTCAGGGGAATGGAACGCCATGATAAGGTTCTTCTTTTTTTTCAAACTCATTAGCATAATTTCTCTGGAGTACATGTGCAGATTTTGTCGGCTTTGTTTGGGATCCCCACTGAGATCTGAAATCGAGGCATAGAATCATAAGGAAAACCTTTGAGATGTAACAAATGTGTTTAAGTGCAGTCGTAAAGACAAGCCTTGCCAGCATCCAGCTCCCATTGTATCTGTGACTGCTCATCCATTTGCCCCTAATTGGGTTAATTGAAAACTTAAATGCAAGGTTTGTTTTCCTCTCTCCCTATTCGCTAATTAAGCTGTTGTTTTATCCCTTATCCAACAGCACTGGGCACAGACAGACACAGTGCCAATCAGCTAATAACTGCAACTTAAGCCATTAAGGTCTGCTTTGAGGATTACAAATGTTGGACCACCTCTAATCAGACGACCATTGAAAAAATCCACCTAAGCGGCAGAGAATGATTTATAAGGCTTACTTAGAGATTTTCTGTAGACATTTAATTTTTTCTTCTATCAGGGGCTTAGCAGGTGGAATTAAAAGCCATATTATCATACTGTCCATCCAGAAAACCTAAATATCTAAGTTTGACAACTATGTTTTACTTAGTGTTGCCATTTTCTAAAAGGAAGTTTGCAACTTTGAAACACACTTAAAAGATAGAACTGTTAAACACAGATAAAAAGAATTATATATATTATATATATATATATATATATATATATATATATATATATATATATATATATATATATATATATATA
>NW_015150502.1:1242842-1354476 GCF_000732505.1 Cyprinodon variegatus
ATATATATATATATATATATATATATATATATATATATATATATATATATATATATATATATATATATATTTATTTATTCAAGTCAGTTTGTTTCATATAGTGCTAATTTATTTTAATTTCAAGGCACTTTACGGAGACAATTCAACCAGATCATACAGTCAAACTGATTCAAAGTTTTCTATTTAAGGAAAACCAGCTGATTGCATCGACTCATTGACTCGAAGGAAATCCCTCACACCAAGCATGCTTGTAGCAACAGTGGAGAGGAAAAACTCCCTTTTGACAAGAAGAAACCTCCAGCTGAACCAGGCTGGGGTTCAAGCAGATAGAAGACATAGAAAAAAAGTAGAGATACAAATGGCAACTTGTCTTTAATTACATGTCATTTGTATGAGAAAAAAAAAAGAATAGAACTCATTCAAACAATGTTTCTACCCCCTTTTTTTCCCGTGGATCTAGCATTATCAACATTTGTAGTTTGCCGTGGTTCGTTTACCATTGTTTCCCATTCTCATACACAATAGGTCTACAAAGTTACACAAGCAGCAACACTTACCAGCTTGCTGCAGGTAAGTGCCTTGTTGGTACTTCCCCTTTTGGTGGAATTAAGAGAGATATGGTGGAAGCAAGCTGGGCTAATGTCAAGCCCTTCTGCAAATGATGTTAATCCAGCAGGAGGACCAAAATCACACTTTGTGGGTAGTTTTTGGTAGCTTTTTTGGTTTCACCAAAGGTCCAACTGGGGAAAAAAACTACAAAAAAAACAAAACAAGCAACTCTTACACTTCAGTACTCCTCACAACTAGTTAGAACTGAAGAAGCCTCTTGGATGAGAGGCAAAATTCACATCCATTTGGCTGGACTGAACTTTTTCAAGCCTTGCACCTTACACCAGATGTTGCAGCAGGTTTTAAATGAAGTCCAATACCAACACACACATTTAAAGACAGATTTCGAGGTGATGATTCCTTTAATGAAAGTTAAGTTTGCTTTGCACTAAACAGTTCCCTGTCACTGGTAGCAAGCTTGTTGTCTGCTCATTAATGGCCTCTTTTATCTAAAGGCCACACACCATGCTTATCTCCTCTACTCTTACTTTAGCTGTTGCTTATAAACATGTATTTTACACACAACATTCTTCATCTCAATTGTTATATGCCAATTGAAAACATTTCTGTGGACTGTCATGGTTTTTGCAACTGATTTGACCCACATACACATCACTCTCAGTACAAAGAAAAGGTTTAAAAGGTTAATGAGTTTGATAAGTAATACCAGGAATCCGGGACTGGAAACACAGAACTAGAGTTCAGTTGCACATCTGAGGAAAATTATATGATTAGACATATGGATGATTTGTTTTTAGAGTAATAGGAGGTTGTGCTTACTGGAGGTGAGATGATTAACCACCAGGAGAGAAATGAGTCGGGTCTGAGAGTTGGGAGGCTCAAATTGTTTGGAGGAGGGAGAGTGATCCAGGGCGGACGTGAGTTTGGCACCGGGTAATGGGTTCTTGTAGAGAACAGGCGATGGAGGATAAGCTGGGTTCTATCACAGGGAATATACAGTGGGGCAAAAAAGTATTTAGTCAGCCACCAATAGTGCAAGAAGCCGGTAATTTTCATCATAGACATACCTCAACTATGAGAGACAAAATGAGGAAAAAAAATCCAGAAAATCACATTGTCTGATTTTTAAAGAATTTATTTGCAAAATATGGTGGAAAATAAGTATTTGGTCAATAACAAAAGTTCATCTCAATACTTTGTTATATACCCTTTGTTGGCAATGACAGAGATCAAACGTTTTCTGTAAGTCTTCACAAGGTTTTCACACACTGTTGCTGGTATTTTGGCCCATTCCTCCATGCAGATCTCCTCTAGAGCAGTGATGTTCTCGGGCTGTCGCTGGGCAACACGGACTTTCAACTCCCTCCAAAGATTTTCTATGGGGTTGAGATCTGGAGACTGGCTAGGCCACTCCAGGACCTTGAAATGCTTCTTACGAAGCCACTCCTTCGTTACCCGGGCGGTGTGTTTGGGATCATTGTCATGCTGAAAGACCCAGCCACGTTCCATCTTCAATGCCCTTGCTGATGGAAGGATGTTTTCACTCAAAATTTGACGATACATGGCCCCATTCATTCTTTCCTTTACACGGATCAGTCGTCCTGGTCCCTTAGCAGAAAAACAGCCCCAAAGCATGATGTTTCCACCCCATGCTTCACTGTAGGTATGGTGTTCTTTGGATGCATCTCAGCATTCTCTCTCCTCCAAACACGACGAGTAGAGTTTTTACCAAAAAGTTCTATTTTGGTTTCATCTGACCATATGATATTCTCCCAGTCATCGTCTGGATCATCCAAATGCTCTCTAGCAAACTTGAGACGGGCCTTGACATGTACTGGCTTAAGCAGTGGGACACGTCTGGCACTGCAGGATTTGAGTCCCTGGCGACGTACTGTAGTGTGTTACTGATGGTAGCCTTTGTTACTTTGGTCCCAGCTCTCTGCAGGTCATTCACTAGGTCCCCCCGGGTGGTTCTGGGATTTTTACTCACCGTTCTTGTGATCATTTTGACCCCACGGGGTGAGAACTTGCGTGGAGCCCCAGATCGAGGAAGATTATCAGTGGTCTTGTATGTTTTCCATTTTCTAATAATTGATCCAACAGTTGATTTCTTCACACCAAGCTGTTTACCTATTGCAGATTAAGACTTCCCAGCCTGGTGCAGGTCTATAATTTTGTTTCGGGTGTCCTTTGACAGCTCTCTAGTTTTGGCCATGGTGGAGTTTAGAGTGTGACTGTTTGAGGTTGTGGACAGGTGTCTTTTATACTGATAACGGGTTCAAACAGGTGCCATTAATGAAGGTAACGAGTGGAGGACAGAGGAGCCTCTTACAGAAGAAGTTACAGGTCTGTGAGAGCCAGAAATTTGTTTGTAACTGACCAAATACTTATTTTCCACCATATTTTGCAAATAAATTCTTTAAAAATCAGACATTGTGATTTTCTGAATTTTTTTTTCTCATTTTGTCTCTCATAGTTGATGTATATCTATGATGAAAATTACCGGCCTCTCTCATCTTTTTAAGTGGGAGAACTTGTACTATTGGTGGCTGACTAAATACTTTTTTGCCCCACTGTAGATGAAGGAGGAACCATTATGGCGTAGTGAATGGTAACCCCTACAGGTAGCTTAATTACATGCAGTTGGTCATGGGAACCAGGCAAGGAGGCAGAGCTCAGAGGCAACCTGATGAGGAGAAACACTCAGTGATTTCTTAAATCAAAGAATCTGAGCTTCAGAGGGATAAGGGTTTACCAAAACTGTTTTACACTCAGGCAAAGATGTACTGGCAGTAGGCTCCAATAAACTGCTCCCCTGATGAGACTTGATAGGCTGCACCTTAAGCTTCACCCAGCCACCACACTCCTCTGATGCTACAGCACAGAAAGACACAAACCCTTCCAGAGCCCAACATGGACACCTTTTGCTGGGTTCTCATGTTGTAGCTAAAACTTGCTGCACTGAAGCTTAGATTACCACTAATTTAAGTTTTGTGGTAGGCTGACTGGTAGAATAAGCTAACTACGGAGAATGACACAGACAGAACAAAGAAATAAGGTATGTCTTACATCACCAACAGCATGTGTACCAAATTCAGCAGTGATGTAGTAGCACTGCCCTCCTCATCTGGAAAATATTATCATCAACTGTAAACTATGTTACTTCCTTCTGAATTTGCTTCATTCACTGTGATTAGTATTTAGATTTTGCTGATGGCAAATGTGCACAATGCTCAGTGGATGCTTGTTGGCCAAACACTGTCTCTCATACTGAGAACCTGATATTCCTTTGTGATTGGTCTTGGGGACAAAAAACAAACTTCAGCCAGGAATTCCCCGATACTGACAATTAAACCGTTTAAGATGCAGAAAGCTGCCAGACCCTACAGCGTCTCTCCATTTACCCTTAGGCACTGTGCTGATCAACTTGCTCTGGTGTGGACATGCATTTTAACACCTCACTGGAGACATGACATCTTCCAGTGAGCATCAAAACCATTACAATAACCCCAAAAGACCAAAGATTACATTAATAAATGACTAAAGACCTATGTGGTAGTTAAGTTCATTGAGTGTTTAGAGTCTTTAGAAAAGTCCATAAACATCATGAACATCAAAAGTTCCATGGTTGGAACTGGATCTAACTTACAAAGTGAAGGCTTAGATGAAGGCACTTTTGCTAACTAAGAAAGTTCAACTGGATCAAAGCAGTCTACACTAGTTTTAGATTCTACAATTACCTTTGATGCTGCATCACCATCTAGAGATAAATCTTAGTTATAAAGAATCCTGTAAAAATCATTACTACTAAGAGCTGGTCGAATGGACAGTTCAACAGAGCTGGGTGAGTTTGGAAACTGTATTAAAAAGATATCTAGGATTATTCTTATTCTCCTCTATTAATGAGGTGAAATATACTGCTCTTGCTTTATGAAGGGTCATCCTATACAACAATAAACTATTTTCCCAGACTGTAGAGTTCCATTTTCTCTGCAGTTTCCTAGCATTTTACTCCAGAGTATGCAGTTCTGCATTAAAGCAGGGGGGCAGTTTTTTAATTTTAAAGTCTGTCTTTTTCAAAGGGCCTTCGTTGTGTAAGGCAATATGCAGACAACCAGCAACCCCATCACCAAAATCATTGACCTATAAAGGGGAATTAACTAAACACAGAGGAGAGAGAAAGTGAACAGATCCTTTACAAGTTATAACTGCATTATCTGATAATGATCTGCTACAGTGAAACCTTCTTTTGGGGGATAGGAAATCAGTTAAAGTAATCCTGAATGTTATTTAAAATTGGTCAGAGAGGAAAGGTTTGTGAAGAAATACTGTTATTTCTTCACATTCAATGTCATATGTCAGCACAAGGTCCTAAGTATGAAGATGAGAATGTATGGGACTACTCACATTTTGAATAAAGCCAATCACATCTAAGATAGCATTAATTGGCTGGACTATTACCTTCAATATCAGCATGGATGTTAAAATCCCCCACTATGTTGACCATGTCAGTTTTCAACACCAAATCAGACAGGAACTCTGAAAACTTGTCTAAAAGTTCAGAGTAAGGACCTGGTAGACAATACACAGCTATCAGCATTAAAACAATATTGACATTGTCCATTTACTGAAAATCCTTTTATGTTATTGTCATCGCTCATTGGTTATAAAATCCTTTAAAAAAAAATCCATCCTTATAAGAACATGAGTGACCTTTCTTGTCCCCAGAGGGAACTGATTTGATAAGAATCACTTCTTTTCAACTGTTGCATGTGGGTTTCAATATGTATCTTTATCTGTTCTAAAGAGTTTGAACTACATTAAAATTGCTTTAAAGTTACTATTACACATTTCAAAAAAAAGCCTTTAACATTGAAGGACAGATATTTTACCTTATCTGGCTTGACCTATGGATTACAAAATAAATTGAATAACCTTCTACAGGAGTCATTATGAATGATGAATCTGGACTGGTCAGACTGAGTACAGTAGTGTGTGTTCTGATTTTTCAAAAACATCTAGCAGAGAAGGATGTAATTTAACACTACACTATTTAGCAGTAAAAAAAAGTTCTGTATTGACTTTTGGTTGGATCCTTGGTTCCTTATGGCTTACAACAAATGTTGCATTTCTCCAAGTCAGAATAAGGCATCTGGTATAATTTACATGATGGATAGTTTTCAGTGGTATTTGTGTTATAATGTACTGGAACGTTTTACAACATCATATAGTAGAATACCATAGGGATCCTGGTTATGTTTATTTTTCTGAGTAGCTGTAGCAAGTTTTATATTTCATTTTCCATTTAGTTTGCCTAATTTATTTATCATGGGATCAGGGAGCATTTTTTATTTTATTTTTTACGACTTGAGCTATTATATTGACTCTTGGTGCTTGAATCCTAAAAAAGTGAACTTTTACATCTAGTAAAAGCTTGAGATTGATATGGTTTTCTTGGAATTGTCTTTTGTCCTCTTAATTGTTTGTAACTATTCCTTCTAACTTAGCCACATTTCTGATGTGTACAAAAATATTACCATCAATAATCCAGATATCTGAGAGCGCAAGAGCAAGATGATGATGCTGATGAATGGTTACATCTTTTGGCTGCAATATCATGAATTTTGTATTACTTTTTCCTTTAAATTGTTTTTATTGATCTCTATTCATCGTTTATTTAAAGCAAGAGGTATTCCGGCTTCCGTAGCGTCATGAGCGCGCATGTGCGCGCTTTCAGGAAATCCTATACACTACTGTTTATGCTCTAAAAACATTCTAAATGACTTCGTTTCGAGTAAATTCTGGATGCTACCCACTCAGGACACTTGGAATACATTGGACGAGCAGTATGGAGGAATATTGACACGTTTTTTGTGGACTTTTATGGACCTTTCTGTCTCGGTCACCATAGACCTCCATTATTTGAATGTCAGCAGACAGCAAGAAGCCTCCCAGATCTCCAGATGCATTTGAGATATCAAAAAAGTACTCCAGAGTGTTGTTCAGCATGGGGGTGAGTAGAAAATGAAGGCTAATCATGTTTTGGGTGTACTATTCCTTTAAAACAACTAAAAATAAAAACCTGTTATAACATCCACTCTTTTGAAATGTAAGGAAATACATATCTCTCTGCTCCCTGTATTTAAACAATGCAAGTTATTATTGTTGGGAAGAATGTTAATTTTTTTTTTTTATTCATAAGTACTTGTGCATTTAATTTTTAAGAGATTTTAAATAATTCTTTACAGAAAATAACATAGGATGGCAAGATCTGAAATAAATGCTGAAGTGGATCTTCCAACATAACTGAGTGACTCAGAAAGATGCCTTTTCCCATTACTTGTCTTGGTACCATGCTTTTGTAGCAACCACTGTAACTTCAGTGCAAGCATTTGATCTTACAACATTTCTGTTTACATTTTTTTATCTAATACTTCTCATCCTATGGCGAGAGAAAGGAGGAAGCCAGGTGGGAAGCAAGAAAAAGTGAGTGTAAGGCTTGTGTGAGGTCGGCAGTGCTAATGCTCGTATACAGTTAAAGAAAAAAGTTAGAGTTTATTTTGCAGGTCGGGTGCATGGAGCTAGAGCTGGTGTCTGGTCTCAGTGTCAGGAAGAGGACCTTCATAAGAGTACGCAGTCCATCTCATGCACTAATGAGGCAAAGGAATGGCATACAGGCCAGCTCGCCAACAGGAAACAGCACCCAGAAAATACCAACTTAATAAGGCAATACAAGCAAATTAATGATTTTTAGGATCATGTTTTAAACAAGCAGTCGTCTCTGAGCATGTAGAGACGCAAGGGGTGAGAGAAAAATCTGCATGTGTCAGTGTGTAAGCGTGGGTGTGTGCGTGTGTGTACATCTGTGTGTGTAAACGAATTCTTCTATAAACCTGGCAGAGCGGAGGCTGCCACAGACATCAGCTCTGCATTTGCATATTCATGGCTCAATTTGCACTTGGCTATGCAAATGTATGCAAACATCGTTTCAGAACATTTCAAAAATAGAAACCAGCATTCCAAACGACATTCTGCCTCTTAATATGCAGCCAGACAAGAAGAAAAAAAACTATTTGGGAAATAGAATAGGCCAAGTAATATTTGACTATTTGATATAAAAGAAGGGAGCCATTCCAAAGAATCTCTATGCAGGTTAAAGGGGGATAAGCATATATCTGGCTCTGCTTCAAAATAGATACTGTATGTTGATAATTAATATTATTCTTTCTCTTTTGTAGTGCCCTTCTCACCATTTTACAGCTTGCTTGAAGCTGAATCTTTTATACAGCCCATAATTTTTTTTTTTTTATGTGTGGTCATCAGACTTGGATTTTTCTTTGAAAAAAGCTGAGAAAAACATTGTTTCCAGATACCACCTCCAAAAATGCATTACAATTTCCAGACTAGCAAATGCTTACATTCAGTTGCTATTTGTATAGGAAATGCTTCACTGTCAACCTGCTATTCCTCCTTCCAGTCATTCAGGTGAACTCCTCCACCAAACTCCCAAGCCATAATACCTTTGTACCTTTATGTGCATGACTGTGGACTACAAGATAATTGATATATATTGTTCACATTTCTATATTGTATTGTATGGTACTTATTTATTCAACAGGGACAGAGGATAATAATAAACGTCTACAATGTAAATTTGCCAGATTGTTGCACTAAACCGAGCCTAGTAAACTAGCCCCACCCGCCAGCGGCCAAAATTAATTTTGCCTACGTGTGGTATAGCCTCGATCAATGCCCCAGACCCTAGAACTGGCGGACCAATCACAACACAGAGATGTGTTTTAAATTTCTGGATGCAAAGCGGGCGGGGTTTTGAGGGTGTGACGAGAAAGCTGCGCGATGCTGGAGAAAGCACAACAAGGAAGATGGCAACAACTATTGAACAGTTCTCATTTGACTCAGCTTTGGAATCAGTTTTGGAAGGATTAGACTTTGGCTTTTCGTTGAAATGTGAGCTGAAAGAAGCTCTACGCTAATAAATTTTTAAGGAAGACGCATTCGCCGTTTTCTCAACAAGCTGTTTGTTTTCACTCCCCCACCAGCTTTCTGTCGCGCTTACTACGTCACAGTCAGTTGCGCTCATTGGTCAGAGCATTGGCCAATAGGCAATAGTCAGACATGATTTGAAAAAGAACGGGTTATTCTCATCAACAATCGTCCGATGTCTCATTCATCCGGGCCCGACTAATTTAAACATTTAATCTCACATTTAGTCTGGTTTATCAGGCTAGCACTAAACCCACCTTTACTCTGATATTCCTAAAGAAAACCCAGGACTAGCCGTGCTCAACCAAATGCATTTTCGTTTAATCTGTATCATAAGATATCCAATAAATGCATCTGTACAGGGAACATATCCATCGAGACATAACCAGCCATAGCAGCCGTAGAAATCAAAAACACATAAAATATCCACGCAGGTTTATTGAGAAATTCATAAAACATTGAAATGGAGCCATAAATGAATGTGAGCTGTTCTAATTAAGAACTATGGCCAATTATCTTATGACCATAATGCATAATAGGAAAATGCTATTTTATCAAAATCTGCAAAATATTTGGCAAAAGTGCCAAACATCTTAGAGCAGGCCCACTGGTGTAGAACTGCAAATGGCAGCTGAAGCCTGATGAGGCACAGGCTAGTGATGTATATCTGGATGTTTACCCGCTAGAGCTTTATATATAAAGACCTACCAATATTAATTTTGGTGTTTAACACTGATATGGCTTTAGTTGAGTAAGAGGTGCTGCAATGTGAGGAAGCACTAAAAGAACATAGTGAAACATGGGGATGGTTGCTTCATGCTGTGGAGATTTTTTTTTTTCAGGGACAGGTGGATTTGTCAGCATTTATGAGAATATGAATGAAGCTAAGGCTCCAAATTAACCAAGGCCAATAATAAGCCCTCCTGACTGGAGCATACGAGGAAAAAATGACTGCCCCCAACTTAAATGTTTAACTTAGAATATCTTCCAACTGATTTTCCTATTTACTTCCAGTTTACAGTATGTGTAAAGATTTGTTCTACAAAAGTCTAACATAATACATCCATTGCTCACATTTGTATTATAAAAAATGGGTAAAACTTAAATTAGCATAATTTTTTTGTTGTGGCCATTCCATTTCAGTTTCCAACTTTGTCAGACTGAGCATAGTATTTTCATACATAAAATGAATGGAAGTGGAAGAATTCAGCTAAATCCCCCTTTACCTAAATCTTATTCATCTGCTGGGCACAAGGCAGGGTAAGCCTTTCCCCTGGCACTGGGTCTGTCTAAGGGCCATGTGGGGATCTCTTGAGCTTTATCACTCCTTCATGTATTCCTTGGGATAAACGGCTTGGTGTGGAGTCCTAATCCTTTCCTTTCCTTTTATTTCCTTTCCTTTCCTTTATTTTCCTCTGTTTTTCCTTACCCCTGCAGATGAACAGTAAATGCTAGCCTATTGGGACAGAGCACTTGCCTTTATTGCAAGAGAAACACCCTCACCCACATGAAGCTTGTTAAACCCACACAACAGTTTAAAACCATTCCTTTTCTTTTTCAAAACTTGTTAATTTTATGACACTAAAGGCAACAGTAAAAGCAAAGCCCCAGCTAATTAGCCGGTAGTGCGGGCTGAGTGGCAAAGAGTGGTCATGCCACTACTTGAGGTGCCTTAATCATTGTTTACGAGCTAACCCAATGAGGTTTTTGCATCTTGATTTCGTCTCGCGGGTTTCCTCTGTAGCTCTAAATTAGCTCCGTATATCAGCATTTCTATTGTTCAGGTTCGCAGCGTGCCACAAGCAATGCCTAATTTTCTGGAGAGATTTTGAGATTTGTGATGAAAAGGACAAAATCTCCCTTACACAAGCATTTGTTTTTGTTTGTATTTCACCACAAGGGAAGCAAATGTAGCAGAAAATGGCCTTAAACTAACCAATGCATAATCACAAAGCATTGTATTTTTCTGCCACAAGGTTTATTTCAAGAGGGCCCCTCATTGGTGCTGCCTCTTCTAAGTGGCTACAAGCCTCATTTGGCATTGTTGGACTGGTACAATGAGAGAGTGGGGGTTACTTTTAGAGATAAGTGCATTACCATTCATGAAGAGAGAGAAAAAGACATTGCCGAGCAGAAAGTGGCTGCTGCCTCTTTAAGATGGGTTTAAGTGATCAAAATTTCATGCAAGGCTGCATTTGGTGGTATAATGTTGCTCTTTAAGAGAGTTTTCTAATGATTGCCATGTGTGGACAGTGGGTTTTGGAATGGGATTTGTGAAGGCTGGAGCAAGGGGGCCTGGGCCAGACTGTGAAGTAGACTGGTGAGGCCTGGGGGCTGGGGAGCTTGGAAAGCTGTGAGGAGAGGAGAAAGAAGTCTCACGAAGGAGCTCTGAAAAGGCCAGCCATATGAGATTACGGCATACCAAAGAAATGCACTCGTCGGGAAAGTTTGTGTATTTTGGGAAGTTCTCCAAATTTTCCACAGACAGTTTTTTTATTATTATTTTGGGGGGTTATCTCACTCCCTCCCTGCTTTTCCCCTTTCCTTGTAGTTTGGACTAATTGCGCGGCATAGTGCCCGCTGAGTCAATATGAGAGTCTGCTGCCTTTTCCCTTTTTTTCCCCCTTTCCCTCATCTCTCTTTCCAAACATTCGCTGATAGTATGTGTATTTTCAAATCCAAAGAATAACATGTCTGTATATTTTTTAAAAAGTGTGGGATCAGGGTCCTTGCTTAGGTATAATTCAAAAAGGATGATTTTTCAGCAAAGTGAGCCAATGTTTCAAGTTTGTGGCTGAGCAGAGCAGCAGGAGAGAAAAGTAGCACTCTGCATGTGCCTTAGAGAAATACAAATGACATATTAGGGTATTTTATTAAACCTGAAGGCATGTTCATGTAGTATATTTTAAATCAATTGAAGCATTAATTTCTATGTGTACTCCATGGTTTTTGTTTGATTCCTTTGTACAGGCACCTCAGTTAAAATTTCATGGATATTTTACAACCTAAAGGATATTGATGCAGATGCTGACCATTGATTCAGGTCTATTACATGTTGGACAACCACACACTGACATGCCTCAGTAGCAGTTCTCCACACACTTTCTGTTTAGTCACGTTTCAGAAGCTTCTGCGGTGACCAGCTAACAATGAGCCAGGAACTCGTTGCACCCACAATAACTGCCTGGGTCCACCGAACCTCAACTTCCTCTTCTACGTACAGGGCATTCTGCTAACCTTCTGTAGAGTTCAGGTTCTGATATATAGCTTTACAGTAGCTGGCTAAGAGTGTTGCAATAGTGAAGAAAGTTTATCATACAGGTCATAAGAAAATGCATGTTTCTGCTCAAACATATCATTTGAAGAATTATTGCAATAAAAAAAATACAACTATTAAATAAAGTGTCAAAATAAAAGAAAAGTTTGCTTTAAGAATGCTTTTCTGTTAAGGTCTAACAGCCAAGTTTTCAGAATCGTAACTAAAGCCTCTGCAGACATCTGCTTCATTGTAATTTTGTTCTCAAGTAATGGTCCTTTTCTAAATAAATATTATTAGTCAACAGATGTTTAATTTTGCAGACCAAACTTGCAGGTAGTGTTTATGTCCTTTTAAAATAAACATGTTTTAATAATTGTACATTTTTAAATATAAATATGTGAAGCAGATTTATTTTCTGGTAAATATCTGTCTCATTTAACTGGACAGAGCATTATTTAACTTTGACATTGGTTTAATTTTGTATCAGTCACAACAGTACCAGCTATAGTATAGAGTAGTATATAGTAGTTGCTTTTTTAAGGCACCAATTAAAATGCTTTTGATCACAGATTTCTTTTTTATTACACAGAGCCTACATGTTTGGTATTATCTTTCATCTTATAATCATCAAATAAATTGTGTGATGTATACATAACAAAGTAAAACTTTGTATTCCAGTCTGGTTATGATTAAAATGAGTAACTAATGTCTTTATGTATTTATATGTCAGAAATTTGAATGCTGATAAAAAAAAGGTCTTGGTGTTTTTTGGGCCCTTTATCGACTGCCTTGGCAAGTGGAACTTATCAGTGTTGTTGTCATTTACTAAAGAAAAATCTTCAGTCTGCAATTACTAATCATTAAATGTATTTAAAATGAACAATGTATTTTTAATTTTATATTTGTTGAGCACAGTGTGGTAAATATTATGGATTATACAGTTTTCAAGTCATATGACCGCTCAAATGTTTGCGTACAAGAGTCACATTCAGCTCGTCACACTTTTACACCATAAAACAGATCAGCAGGCAACTCTATGTGAAGTGCTCTACATACAGTAGGAGAATGTAACCTGTGTCACAAAGAAACTGGAATTAAATAGACAACTTTCCGAAGCAACTGTCATCCAAAAAGGTAAATGTAAATGGTGCATTTAGGTAAACGGGTAAAACCCATGGGTTATTTTGGTTTTACTTTGCATATATCATATCATATATTCGCATTATATGAAATCCTGATCAAATCCCTTAAATTCTGCAGCTCTAACATGGCAAATGCAGGGAGAAAAGTTCAACTTGTTGAATAGATTTCAGACCACTGTATTCTTACATTAAAAGTTGTCTGATAAAACAGATTTAACATATTGCTGTATTAATCTTGATGGCGGACAAAATCCAAATACAACAAGTGATAAAGATACAGCGTGGAGTTGGAGGAGCAGGCGTTTATCTGTTTCTGTTGCCGGCTGCCCTGCTCTCTGTCCCCCTCTCCCGCAGAGATACTTATCAGCTTTTAAAGGCGGTGACTCACCCCTATCACCCATCAACAGCACCTCTGCAAAACACATTGCTTTTCCCACTACAAATCCCATTACTTTTATCCTTTGCTAATACTGGGCTTCTGTAGCCCCCTGTCAAGGCCCACGGCACAAACAATTTGCTTTCTTCCTCCTTCCATTTCACAGAACCGCTCACGGTCACAGTGACGATGTGAGGCTGGTTAGGGAGAGCTGCGGGCCTCACTGGAGTTGTCAAAAACTTTCAAATTGAAGTTAAAAAAGCCTTGTGGTTAAAGAGTTATATTTCAGGTTGTTACAATGTAATATGGGCAGTTATTTTAAACAAACATACTAAAACAAAGCATAAACTATGGTATCATTATTATGTGGTACACAATAGATACTTTAGTTGGAAATTCAGTAACATAATATGAGTTAAGAGAGTCATTATTTGCGTGGTGGTTTGGATTTGCTCTCTGCAGTAGCAACAGACACTCAGATGCATGCACAGACTCTACCCCATCATCCCTGATGCGTCAGGGCTTGTTGTGTTCACTCTGTCCTCAGCTCCGCCTGCCTGACCCCTCCTGACCTGAGTGCATTCCTTTCTGAGGTGATTGGCAGCCCATGCAAATACTACACTACTATGACTGGCAGTGAGGGCCACTTTGTGCCCTCCCCACAATGCCCCTGCTCCCTCCCCCCTCGTCAATAGACGCTGAGCTGGCGTCATTGTCCACATACAGTGACCTTTTACCTCTCCAAAGTTGGTGCTTCCTGGGAACCACCCCAGAACTTTTTGGTGATCCATATTGGAATGTGCGACACGTAGACATTATCTCCCTGTTTACCTTGTCTTCTCCTTGCTATATGCAGTTTATCTTGCCTTATCTACCTCTACCAAATCCCTCCCTCCACACACGCACACACAAACACACACGGCAATCTTAGCTGCAAGTGGATCATAGCAGGGAGATGTCTTTTTTCACCTTTTGAGCAATATTCTATTAGCATAAATCTGACTGTTGTGCCACCATATTGCAGTGTCACAGTCAGGTTTCTTTGCTCTAAGGATGGTAAGGTAAACAGCTTTAGGTGTTGTTTGTGGGTTGGCTTTCCATCTTGGCATGACAAGGCCTTCGGGCTCCAAATGCATTACTGCTCTGACTGTGTCAAATCTCAGAGGGTAGGGCCAACACCAGCCAGCCCCTGTTCTCTAATGTCACACACCAGCAGTGAGCCAAGTCAATAAAATGAATACCCGTTGATCAAAGAGGTAACAAAGGTGCTTATGACGGTGGGATGAAATTCTACGCTTCCCTTTAGCTACTTGCAGCAGTGCAAACCCAACAGCCAACCCCCACCCACCACCGCAGCACTCTAAGTGAGCGGTTGTAGAATGCCTTGGAGGTGTTTGGATCATTAAAAGATCCCACCACTGAGTTGTTGTGCAGAGCTGTACACTGAGACAATATTCCCTGATGATTTGCATGGACCTTAAGCCGCCTCCCCCCTCTCAGCCTAATCTGCAATTCCTTTTGTTTATTTGTCTTTTGTTCTTCCTTTTTATATTTCTTGCTTCTATTTCTCTT
Source organism: Cyprinodon variegatus (assembly GCF_000732505.1). NCBI lineage: Eukaryota > Metazoa > Chordata > Actinopteri > Cyprinodontiformes > Cyprinodontidae > Cyprinodon > Cyprinodon variegatus. Next base: position 1,257,766 of record NW_015150502.1, read on the forward strand.
CTATTCTTTAATTACTGTTCCCACCCAGTGAGAGCTCTGTCTTTGTGTACCCCCCCAACAACTCTCTGTGTCCCAGGAGAAGCATGGAGACGCAACCATGTGGCTTTACTGACAATGACATGAATGGCCACGGTGGCAGGGCCACCTCTCTGAGGACATGGTGAGAAAGAGGGGTAAGGAGAATGAAAAGGGGGTGGGAAAGATGAGCGCAGGGAGCCCTAGTTCAACCCCTATTTCTTGTCCTCTATTCTCTGCAGTTGGGAAGGAATTCTCGTTCCCTGGGTGGTTTGAAACAGAAAGGTGGAATGAAGAGTGAGAAAGGGCATTTGGTGATTTAAATCATGGAAGAAAATAAAAAACAAGAGGCAAAACTTCAACAAATCTTGAAATTCTATCAGGGCCTTAACCTTGGTGTAATGGCTGTATCTAGAAGGCCGATAAAAGTCAATGAGACAGAATTATTTAGTCCCCAGCAAAGCTGTGCTGATGACTAAATCAGTACTTACAGTGCTTAAGAAAGCAGCATGGGATCCACTCAAATGACAGCCAAATGGATCACAATAGTGTGAAGCTGAATTTTGATCAGGATTTTGAAAGTAGTAACCCTGCTGTCTTACCCTAAAAATGTGAAGGTCAGCAGACTGATACGTATCCTGATAAGACTGAAACTAGCTGCTAGTCCAAGACAGACAAAAATTAATTTCTACTCACTAAAAGAATGACATGATGAAAAATATTTGACATTTTGATTAGGTTGTTCCATTCTTAATATCGATCCAAATCAATTCAGAGCAGATATGGTCGATATAAGCTCCCTAGTTTGAAGTAAGTCGCATACAGTGCCATAATAACCCACAATTAATGTTAGTTTCATATTTACTCGTTCAGGAATGAGATGTTACCCAGAGCTTCGGTTATAATAAAGTATGATTTATTTTTGACTCAGGAAAAGCACTTTCAATTTAGCCCAGAAAAACTGTTTTGTCGTCCTACCTCCTGTGTAGACATCGGCCAGCTGTCGCCTCTGCCATGCTCAGGCACTCTGTGCACCCACTAGACTTCTCCATTGTACTGCTATCCTCCTTTTATCTCCAGCAGTTAGAATCTAAAGGCTAACCCTGGCCAGTCACCACCTTTCCCTACTCTGCCTCCCTGGCAAACTTCTCTGATCTGTCTCCGTCACCCTCCCGGTCAGCCGCAGTCTCTACCTCGCCTTCAGCACTCTGACTTATCCGATCTACTGCCGTCCTCCGCAGTTAGCCCTTTACAACTAGCACCGGCCAGCTGCAGTTTCTTCTTGCTTCTCTGACCTACTGCTCTCCTCCTGAGCTAGCACTGGTAAGCCGTCACCTCACCCCTGTTCTGGTGTCTTGTCTGTCCAGCAGACTTCTCCGATGTCCCTCTGTGGTACCCTAGATCAGAGTGGCTCCACATCTGGCAGCCTTTTCCTGTTTCTGGTGCTCTCTCTGCCAATGCCCTCACACCGATTTCCCGGGAAAAGGCAGTTTCCTTTGATACAGTACATCAAGACAGCTGTCTGTAAATACCTAAGCCGATGACCAATCTAAACGAAAATTAGATCTCTTAAAAAAAAAAATTATGACTTTAAGCTTTAATAAAGTTTTGTGAGACAAAGACAAAAAGACAGTGATTTTTTTTAATGACAGTGGATATTATAGACAGTAAGACTAGTAATTTTGAGTTTAATCAGAGACCATTAAAAATGGTTTAATTAGGACCCCAAATCAATACCCTGGATTGAAAAAGCAAAAGCTGTTTTATGAACCTTTAAACAATCAACACATTTGCATTGTGTAATTATTTGGAGAAAAGCCAATAATTATTTACTCAGGAAATTGATGTTAGAGGCAGTGTGAGACTAATCATATTCAGACTGAAAACACCAACTGAGAATAGATACATTTAGAGTGATTCTGCTCAGGGCAACCACTTGATAAGAGTAAAACATATATTTGGGTTAAAACGAAATAAATAAATAAGAAGCAGATAGTGGTTAGTTAATTGCCATACATTTTTTTCAAACAAATTTATTTGTAAAATACATATATATTTTTTGAATAGAGACATTTTACAAGTTCTATTTTAAGTACATGTTTCACATAGGAGGACTTTTGTCTACACAATCAAGAAATGCAAACATTGTATTAACCACTTCCTTCTTTTCACTACTGCATTTACAACAAAAAATGTAATATTCAAAAGTACAGGCAAATTAGTTACTATACATCTCTACAATTGATAAACGTATATTTGAAGGCACAGTTGTCAACATCACTACCATTCAATCACACACTCCTACAGTACCATCATCATACTCATCATCTTCATGATCATCTCCCCCCAACGTCTCCCACTTGTGCTATTTACTGCCCAGTGGTCTATCCTCATTCTGCACACCTCCACCAGATCATTTTTGTTTTAATAAAATCACTTAAACAATTAATTACAGTCGCCTTTCCTCCACACACACATCCCCCTCTCACACACACCCTCTTTCCCATTCCTTTTCATTCCCTAGTGTCGTAGGAGATACAGGCGGTAATAAAAAGACGTTTATTGGACGATTTTCTGGAGGCCTGTTGGTTATTAACATGTAAATTAAATCATCACAGCTGTTCCATTTTCAATCAGATGGAGTTTGCAGGAGGAGGGGCACAGATGAGGACCCAAGTGCACTGATTTTATTACGCACACCTTCATTAGGAGCCCTGCAGCCACGATCACCACCTCCACAACAATCAACCTCGTGACATACGCTCCCACAAACCCACCGGGAGACAGGCCACGGACATAGGAAAGTCACTCACACACACGTAGAAAAGAAAGAGATAAAGACAAACATTCTCACAGTTCTGGCTAATTGCACAGTAATATAGTTTCACGAACATCAAACTAATGCAATATCAAAGTGCAAAATATGTAACATACAGACCAATTAAAAAACGCGTTTAAATGTCAAGAGATGATTTCAAGGAATACGCATTTGTTTTCTGTAAGATTGTTTAGTAATAGAGTAGGCTGCTGTCAGTGAGTCTTCAGCTCTCTTATCTATACCATTAGTTTAGTTGTTTTTTCTGCAACTAAATACATTTTTAGAGTTCACATTTTAAAAGTGTTCTGCAAATATGTGAACTTATCCAAAATATATTTTTTTCAAATTTCTGTTAGCAAGTTGTTTTGTTAACTGTGATTTTTGAATTTCAAGGAGACCTGTAAGTTGTATTTAAATTAATGAAATAAATAATTAATTAATATTTTCATTTTTCAATCAACCTGCTTAATTCATCCTCATTTCCTGTATTTAACAGTGATGCTTACAATATTTACTATATGATTGGCTAGTTATCTGAGCCACTGTTAAATGGAACAGCACCATGTTTAAGGGAACTGTAGAAACCAAAAATTATTCACTAGTAGAGTAATAAAAAATATATATATAAGGAAGAAACATTTTGAAGAACTTTTTTTCTTGTTTTTTTCCTTTCTTTTTCCTTTTTTTCTCTAGAAAAAAACAGAAGAAAAAAAAACAAGGAAAAAAAGACTCACTTCCCATTTTTAAGGTCTTTTTTTAAACAAACCTTTTTGAAATTTCATTTACAGTTTTGTAAATATTAGTCAATATACATTAAGGGATTTAATAAAAAAATGATTTCATGGAAATAAAGGCTTTATCAATTGATATAACACATCTCTTGCATAAACCAACCACTTCAGTATCAAACTGATTAATTGGCCGACCTGAGCACAGTAATATTCGTCATATGCGAACAATTGCAAAATCCAACAGTGTACACTGTTTGGACTTACAGGGCAGACTTGTGGGTCAGGTTTGTCCAGGTATATGGTAGAGCAGGCATGCTTTTATCAAATTAATTTAACTTACAAACAAATATTCTTTTTCAGCCTTGGAAAAGGGGAAAAAACTAGAAATGTATGATCTAAATAATTAATAACTTTCATTTAGTTACGTTATATTCCACTAATTTAAACATTTTCACTTTGAAAAGTTTTATATTTTTAAGATTTGTTCTGCAAGCTAGCAGTGAAAACCTGAACCATCCCACAAAGAAATATTTTTGGGATTTTTTTTGTAACTTTTTGATCTCATCTTTTCAGTATTAATGTCTGACTGGCAGCAGCCACAGAGATCAATACTTTTACCCTGATTGTTTCTGTGAGTGCCTATCTTGTCCTCTAAGCTTCTGACCCAAACATGAAAAGTGGCATGCTCTTAGAGACAATGATGCCTTACTGATGGTTATTGAAAAAGCCCCCTGTATTTCAACAGAGGGCACCCAGACCCCTCCAGGCACCCTGGAGACAGGAAGGCAAAAAGCAGACAAGTGGCTTTTACTCAGAGAAACTGTCAGAAAAGGCAGCACATGATTGACTTTGTCATTGACCATTTATCCAATGCATATATATGTTTTAAAGGCTTTAGAGACGACCAGTCTCATAAAGTAGTAGTATTTAAAAGCAAGACTATGGCTGTGATGAGATATTGGTAAGCCCGCATGGAAAGGTTAATGTCACCCTCTGAACAGGCTAATGGTTTTAGTTTGACAATGGCCTGTGGGGAATATGGGAAAAAAACGTTGCAGAACCTAACTAGACACATAAATTGTACATTTTCAACAATTTCATTATCATCCACACCATTTTACCCTGACATATATCAATAGGAATGAAGTGGATGGTCTTATTTTTCTTGTTCCCCCTCCCCAGTTTGCAGCCTTGAGAGGATATTGATCTTTCATCTTTTTTCGAGGAAGAATCACATTATTGCCAATGGAGAATAAAGTGCTGGAGCCATATGGAAATTAAAGCATGGAGAGTGGTGTCATGTGGCAATAAAGTAATGCATGCCAAAACATTAGTAGCATCCATCTTAAAGAAATGAGCATGGATCAGCTGATTTGCAACATCAGAGTTCATAAATACGGAGCTCTGTTATGCATTTAAATTTAGACCTTCATCAGCAATGCTCTTTGCTGTGAGAGATCTTTTGCCTCATTGCAGATTTATTTTGTTTTCATTCTGTTAGGATGGCCTTTATTGGCTGGTTTGAACAGGATGCTAAAGGCAGGAGAAAGATGCAGAACCACACCCAGTGTTTATTCACCAATTTTGAAAAAGTACAGCTAGAAAAAAACCCAGTTCCACAGGTCAAAGCAGCAGTAACAACCATAATAGCCACACCTGTGTTGTTAACCGGCAGCCTTTTATAGCCCAATATTCCCTCCAATTAGCCCATCTACCATAAACCGGGGTAACACAGATATATACACTAATGAATATAGAAAAAAATAGAATAGAATAGAAAATTCCTCTATTGTCCCACAATGGGGAAATTCTTATGTTTATAGAGGCAAAAAGATTATAGAAAAATGGTTGTGCAAATGTGAAACTTAGAAAATATATAAGAGTAACAGAATAGTCAAGAGTTAAAAGATTAACAATAAAGAGAAGAGAATAGAGAGGAGAATAAATACCTAATATACAGCTACTGTATGTACATTGTTACATTAATGGATATTTGAAAATAGCACCAACAAGAGGTGTGCAAAAAGACAGCAGCATGTTATTTAACTTACTAAGGTAGAAACTGTGCAAAATTAGCATGAATGTAACAACTTAAGGTTGTTTTGACCAGTGGTGGTTACAGCTGCTTGGAGGAAGGATCTGTGATAACACTCCCTGGTGCATTTAGGGTGCACCAATCTGTCACTGATTGAGCTCTCCAGTTCTGCAACAGCTTTATGTATGGGGTGGGAGACATTATCCAACAGAGATGTCAATTTAGTTAGGATCCTTTTGTTTCCCACCTCTTGCACTGAGTCCAGAGGGCATCTAATCACAGAGCTGGCCTTCCTAAATATTTACAGTAGCTATAGATCACACTTTTGTTTTTTTATATTATCTGTCTCTAAACATCACTCACAGCATTTCTATATCTTAATGTAATATTAAACAACTGTGTATAGTGTTCAAATTCATAATAGACTCTTCTCGAACCTTTAGGCCCACAGTGAATCTTAGTCAATAATACTTGTTCAATAATACTGATATTTCCATTTGGTTTGTTAATAGGACAGCTGAATTGCCTAAAACAGCTACAAAATAAAAATAAAATACTTACTCTGAGCAGTTTTTCTACGTGTACCATAATCAGTGTTGGGTAAGTTACTTTAAAAATCTAATCCGTTACAGTTACAAGTTATCTTGTTTAAAATGTAATTGTAGTGTAACTTTTTTTTTTTTTGTAAATTACTTTTAAAAAGTAATGTAACTAATTACTTTTGATTACTTTTTGATTACTTTAAGGTTTTAATGAGTATTGACCCATGTTCAACATTTAATTTTTGAGAACTGAATGTGAACCTTAAAAAAGCACTAAGCTGAGAGGGAACTACTGACAGGCAATCACAGGATGTCCACAAAAAGAGATGCCAGCACCAGGCATGTAAGATTTTCTCAGACTCCTCTCATCGGGCCATACTCTTTTCTGTTCCTCCCCCAGGCTCTACCATTTACGCAGTTTGCGGACTAACACAAGCAGGTTCAGAAACCACTTCTTTCCTACAGCGGTCACCTTATTGAACTCTAATTTCCCTCCTGCAGTATGCAAGGAGGGAAATTAGTGATTCACTTGAATGTGAGTTCTCAGGTTGGTGTTGGATGTCGTGGACGTTGACAACAGTTTTTTTTTTTTTTATTGCAAAGCAGACATCTGTACACTTATTTTTTTTATCTGAGGATTCAACAAGTTTCCTAATCTCTGAAGGTAAGTCCACGGTGTGGTAGGGACAGTTGGCTGCTCTTCTCACTCTGCTCCTGTCTCCTCCTCCATCCTGTGTGTGTGGCTCTGTGTGTGTCATTCTTTGAGTTCCACTGCCGTGCGCATGTTTTGTGAACTACACATAGAAGAGGCAGAATAGAGGCGTGAATGTCCAACGAATAACTCTGTTGTTTCAAAATAGAAAATCTGGTTTCATTTCTTAGTTATGCCCTGGATTTTGTAGCGTTTGTGGACGCTACGTCGCTACTTGATCAAAGCAATAACGTCACTACAGGAAAGTTACTTGATAAATAAAGCAGCAACGCTACGGTCAAGCTACTGGAACATGTAGTTAAACGAATAGCTTCGCTACATGTAGCGGCTTTACTGCCCATCACTGTTTGATGCGCTGCTTGAGCTGAAATAGAACCGTCCGCTCGCTTGCTGTTCCTCAAGGAGGCTTCACCAGCACAGGATGGATCATCAGAGTGGCAAATAAGATAGAGACAAGGAGCCGTAGTGGGAAACGGCGATACAGGGCGCGAAGCAATAAAAATATCATAACATATTTCGCAAGGGTTTTTCTTTATATTTTTTAAAAAGTGTAACTAAATTTGTAATTCTTAATATTTTCGGAAGTAACTGTAACTGAATTACATATTTTCTCATTGTAACTGTAACAAATTACAGTTACTCTTTTTTTGTAATTAAATTATGTAACGTCGTTACATGTAATCCGTTACTCCCCAACACTGACCATAATATAATGTAACATAATGAATTTCCTCATTACACATTCCTTTGTCTCAGCTGAACTACTCATTTTAAAATCAAGCAAAGAATGGCCCAATTTTACTTATTTACTGTACTTGTCTTACACTGCAGGCAGTAATCAGGCCTGGATGTGGAAAGCATTACTGTTTTTTTTTTTTCACTCATTAGACCCATGTTGGTAAAACACAAAATGAAAACTGCATTTTGTAGCCTAGTTACTGATGTTACCTTGTCTTATATCAAGATTTGTTTTTTGATCTTAAACATTTTGGGGAAACAGAATAAATCTGCAAAGAGGAAAACATTTCATGGCCTTACAGAATGACACAAATAAAGCCTGCTCTATTAGGTTAACAAAAACACACATAATTTTTATTCTATCTAAAAATCCACAACATGGAAAGAAAAACATTGGACTGAAGATTGCACAGCAGAGTGAGAGAGGAGATGTTTGTCTCTGCTTTCGTCTTGTAGCGGCACCGGTGAAATAATGGATTGACCTCTGGTCTGCCCGCCAAGAGGGGCAGCATCTTAGCAAAGCCAGTGTGAATAAAAGAAAAGATGGATATTTTTAGCGCTCAATTGAAATGCTGAAGGAATCTGCCAGTGGACTCAGAGTGCGAGGTTGTGAGGGAGATAAAATCACAGCAAAAGCAGGAAAAAGTTAAAGAAAGACTTAAAGGAACTCTGGGGGGAAAAAGATCATGATAAACAAAGCTTTAACACTATAGAATTTATTTTAGTCTACTTTTAGCAAATAACAATAATAACAATGCTAAAAGCAATCTTAAAATTTCCATAAATTATATGTTAATCCAGATTAATTAGCATATTTATTTACATTAGGATTAAAAAGCTTAAAGGCCTGTTTTAATTATTCCACTCTTATTTATACCGAAGATCAATCTGAAAAGCGGATATGAGTTTGTATGTTCAGCATTAACACATTATGCTAATGGTAGCTAATACTGATATGCAGATTTAATTAATTACTAAGTGGATTTTGTCGTCTTTGCCGTGCTTTTCCATGGAGAGTCAAGTATATTTCTCTTACTTTATGTTTTGAAAGGCTTACAGGCTCTAATATTCTCCAGTTAAAGCAAAAGGAGGAAGTTTTCTGAATTCTGGCTGGTCTCCAACTACTATGAGACAATAAGAGCACACATTTCCTCTCACTATTTATGATTATTGCAGTACTGAGAATTATGCACATCACTGCACTAATTTGCCTCATTAGTAACAGTAGTTAGGGTAAGGATGATCTCCCTGTAATAAGTTATCAACCTTTATAGATAATCCTGGGAAACTGTGTATGGCTGTGTCAAGCCCTATTAGGAACCCAGAAATAATAGCTCTGCTGGTTTTAAACATCAGACTAGTCAACACGCTTGTTTATTGGCGTAAGTTGTTGTTTTATGACTTTATCTCCAGTTGTAACGTAACTCCAACACAGGTCACAGTGTTTATTGCTGTGGCACAAAATAATCAATAGTACTAGTGCTGGGATGTCATTTTACTGACCTGTTCAGAATTGATATAGAGAAGGTATACGATTGCAGGACACACAGTTACAGTATACCCCAAATTACTCATCCCCAGGCAAATGCTTTTTATTAACACAAGATTGTTTGCTTCTGATACTATATTAGAAAGATATATCGCTGAGCTGCTTTTGTATTTATATTTTCAAAATGGTGTAATCAGGAAAGATGGAAAACTAGTGACACTAGCAGAATTGTTTATTATTAAAAAAGCTCCCCATCAGCTGTCACCAAAAGTGGGACGAGACGGTCTTCCTGAGGTCCAAAAGACAAAGCAAAAATTCCTTTACAATTAAACAATCACTTAAACATTATGTCATCAGAAATCATTCCATAAGTTCCAAAAAAGTAAAAAAAAAAATAACCACTGGACTTTGTTTTACAAGTTTCAAGACGTTTCCCCTCCCATCCGGAAAGCTTTCTCAATTCAAAATGTCTGGATTAGAGTTCCAGGCTTTTATGGAGTGGCCGAAAAAAGCCTTTTTATGGCTTAAAAAACATGCAAATTGAACCAATCGGTATATATAAAAGCTTGGAACTCAACGCTAACCCAGACATTTTGAACTGAAAAATCTTCCTGGAAAGGAAACGAAATGTCTTCAAACTTGGAAAACAAAGTCCAGTGTCAAAAGTGGTCAAACTATTCAAAAATGCATTCTTCACTCATAAAAGGGAATCTGGCCAGACAAACATGCTGATTCACATTATTGGAGACCTTCTGCATTAGCCATTGTTTAATTGAAAATACACAATAATAATAACCAAAATCAATGGAAAATAAGAATAGCAGAGCAAGCTTATGAAACGCATGCCGGTTTCATCACCTGAATTGATGCAAAACTACCTCCAACCCTTCGCTGGAAAGCTGTGAGACTCTAGTTTCCAATGATTCCGACCATTAGGGGATGTGGCTAAAAATGAATACCTGCTGTTTTATTACTACCGCAGAGTCACACATTTCAGGTGGAATTCTAAATCTCATTATATTTCTTTACACAGCTATAAAACACAAATTATTTGTAAAAAAAATTATTTTGAAATATGATGAAACACCATGTGACTGTGTTTTGGCCAGTTCTATAAATAGATAACATCAGCTGGTGTCAGCTGGACCAGGATCCGGGCCTGCTGGGGTTAAAGTGTTAAACTGGAATCAAGAATTTTGCTGGTGTAGATATATTACATTTCTTTATACCCTTTTTCAGATGAAATTACACATCTAACAATTGTTTAATTGTTTAAGTTGAAATTCATCAATTTATTTATTCATCAATTTATCCATTTATTCCAAGAGGATTTTTAGGGTATGTATAAATTTGGTCATACCATTTATAGTTTATCTATTTCTTTATTCTACCTTTTATATTGTTTTATTATCTTTTTAAAGGTAGCTGTCCCATTTCCTATGAGAAATAAACAATAAATAGTTTTAGTTATAAAACTACAAAATTAAATAAACAAATAAATCAATAAATGCTACGGGACAGCTTGTGAAGGAATTACACTTTTTAAGGTGTCTGCTTCTGTCTCCTTGAACCCCAGCTGACCTCAGCAGATGGCTCCTCACACTGAGCCTGGTCCTGCGGGAGGTTTTTTCCTGTTTAAAGGGAGTTTTTCCTCCCCACTGTCGCCTCATGCATGATTGGTGTGACGTATTGCTGAAGAGTCAACAAAAAAATGCAAGCGAAACCACTTTAAATCATTGTTGATCCAGGAGGTGCGTGTCTTGCAAGTCAATGACTGGATGCGGTCATTTTGTTTCCCTTGTCAGTAAGTTTTCATTAATCTGACTGTATTTTCTCTGTAAATTGTCTTAACATAATATGTGTTCTGATTTGGAGCTATATAAATAAACTGAATGAAATTGAACTGAATAAGGCATCTGTCTTGGGCCTTAAGTCCTAATTATTGTTCATTGCAAACTGCACACTTTAAGTTTGGACCTCATAGTTTATTGGTACTTCTTTGTACTACTGGTCACAAATATCTGGTCTGAGTTAGCACAGTATTCATATTTACTACTTTATGTAAAAAGAAAAATATTGGAGTTTATTTCTGTTTTTTTTTTGTGTGTTCTTGCCTTGCTGCTTTACAGCATAGAACATGGATCAATAAAAAATATCCAATCCAATCCAAATCTATTAAAACGTCCAAAAGTTTTGAGTCTGGGTATGAAGTTTGGGCTAGCTCAAACTGAGAATCTAAGGCACACCATGAAAATGGCCTTTTCCTTAACTCTCTACCCAATTTGATTGGGCTTTGGCTACTTTGTAAAGAAGAAACATGCCCTAAAAGACCTGGAGGGGCTGAATACAAATTTAACTGAGAAAAATGAAATATCTTATTATATTCTTTCATTTCACAATAATGTGAAGTCCTTTTTTTATCTGTCACATAAAATCCAAGTTAAATTAAAGTTAAGCTTGAATTGTAGCGTGACTTAGCATGAACATGTTAGAGTGGTATAAAACATAGATAAAATCCATTAAACAAACATAAAAAAGTACAATAAAAACTTCCAAAGTGTGTTTAACAAGTAACTTTAATATTGTGCTTGATTTGGTTCACATATTTCATGGAACACAGCCTGCAGCCTTTCTGCTATGTAAATGTGATAGTGTCAAATATCTATTTGGAGTGTTTTTTTCTTACTTGTTTCAGGTGTATGTGTTGGGTGACTCATAAAAGCAAAAAATATTCCGTATATTTATTTATCCCTCTGGCATTTACATGTTTTCCCACCCACCAACCACTGCCTGCCCAACTTGACTATTACAGAAAACAGCCCCTATACCACCAGCACCCTCCACCTCACCCCATTAATGCCTCCATCTCTTGTGTCACATGCAACATTGCCTGTCTGTTATATTACATTGATCAAGGGGTGATAACTTGTAATAATTGGATGTTAAATTAAAGAGCTCTCTTCTAGTTCTTGCCATCTCAATTTTAATTGTCACTTGGTGGCAGTTATGATGATATATGGGGGATTGTGTTTTGTGCATTGGAGCATGACCCTGATGAGTAATGCTCTTTCTGGCTGCTTGGCATCTCTCCATTTTTTGGCCTTTGCTTTAAGACATGCCTTCTGGAATGTTAAAGAGACACAACCTAAAAAAAGAGAAAATAAAAAGCATACAGTAAATATGGCTTTGGGTTCTCAATGGAGAGGATTATTGAGGGCAACATGGACGATATATGTTTTGCTTTATTCCCCTGTGCATACATTTGTGTAAAGTGGTGTGTTTTGTGTGTCATACCATCATCTGTTGTCTGCTGTTTAGACTACAGTAAGGACAGCGCACTTGTCACAGCCGGAGCCAGCTGTGCTATCACCTGACCCTAGAGTTATAAAACAGAGTCCTTACCCCTTATTATGAGAACATGAGGTCAAAGGTACATTCACATATGACAGCCACCTCCTCAGGTCCCAACCTCTGTCACTTCTCATCTTTATGAACCACTATAGGCACCTTGTTTCAGAGGACTCTACTGCTCAAATATATAATCTACTGTACAGGATGCCTCCTCCTTATTACCTACATACATAAAAAAAGTTTCAAACATTTATTGTTAAACTAAACAAATTTGTAGAGACATTGGATCCAATAATAACCAATGAATCTGTGCCTTGAAAAAGTATCCACAGGCATTGTTACAACAACAGACTTCAGTGCATTTTTGGGAGAATTTATATACAGTAATACACCAAAAAGAGTATAAGAAGGAAAAAGATGAACGATTCCACAATATGTTTTACAAGTCTAAAAAGTTTGTCATTTGTTTTTAACCCATCTTCTCACCATCAATGCTGTCTAGAATCACATAATGCCTGCAATTATAGTAGCAAGCCATTTGGTACATGTGTCTATGAACGATTCATATCTATAAACCGTTGTCTATTCCTGTTTGCGAAAAGTCCAGTGAAATTGGATGGTAAGCGTCTTTGTGCAGAACTTTTTAATAATCATGGTTAATGCTGTTAAATGGAGCCTAGGCGGAAGTTCAACTGAAGAAACTCATTGCTCTCCTACATCCACCTGCTACACAACCAATCAGCTTTGAACCACAATTCCACGCAAGGCAATCAGCATCCAATGTTCATCTTAAAAGGCCTCTGATCCGCCCTTATCTGCTCCTGTGGGCAGGCGGCGGATGCACTGTGTGACTTCATTCAGATGACACCTTTTCAACCCACCTCCAGCCCCTCCTCCACCATTGTAGCTAAAGCTTCATCAGACTGTCATTCCTCCCGGACTCTTACCGCATTCCTTGTCTCGTCTCAACCGGTCTGGCAGAAGACCGCCATGTTGAGCCTGGTTCTGCCAGAGGTTTCTTCCCAACAGGGAGTTTTTCCTTTCCACTGTCACTTCATGCTTGCTTATCATGGACAGGTTCTATTGACCTGTGTTATCCAACTGGACTTCCATCTTCCAGGTCCCTGAGTGAATCTCTAGTATCAGCTCATGCAGTCCACTGGTTCTCCCCATAAAGCTCAGCATACCGTCTCACTAACCAGCAGTCTACAGACTGACCAACTTCACCTATCTCCACTCCGCCACCAGTTTCAGACCTGGGGGGAAAAAGCCCTATTCTTTGCTCCTGTTCATGCATATCTATCAAAATTAAGCGCTATGTTTCCAGCTGAGGTCTGAGCGCCAAAGACAAAGTAATTGTATCAGTAAATTTCTCCTAATTGTCTTTTCTCTTTGGGTGAGTTTTTCAGATTAAATTGTACTTACCTAGGTAAAGATTTTGACCGCAACATTGTAACAAATGCTTTGATCTAAGCCACTGTTTGGGGTAGTTATCCTAGTTCACTTAGACTGATCCTACAAACACATCTCAGGTATGCATTCCAAATGGTTGTGCATTTAGCCAAGCTTAATCCATATTCGCATCAACTCCAAAGGCATGGCCAAAGTATAATACCACCACCACTGTGTAGTAATTTTGTGTTCTAAGGGAACTTTTATGATTAGTTCCTGTAGTTGTGACCAGCTGTCTAACTGTGTCGTGTGGAGGCTGCAGCGCCTCAGATTGGAAGAACATCAAACCCTTGCTTTTTTCACAAGAGTGGTGAAAAAAGCAAAGAGGATCATCGGGGCTCCACTCCCCTCCATAAGAGACATGTCACCCCAGCAATGCTTGTCCCGAGCCTGTAACATCATCAATGACCCTCACACCCCCAACATGGACTCTTCTCCTGCTCTCTGGGAAGAGGCTTCGCAGCATTCAATACAGGTTCTGCAACATCTTTTTCCCTGCTGCCATTTTGCATCACATTGTAAACATAAACTACATGGTGAATGTCTTCAAATCTCTTTAAATAGAATTCAACTCAGTGTTTCTACGGCATTTTGCACCATATCTATCTCTTTCTTTTTGCACTGCTCTGAACCTTTCATATCAATGCCTTTTGCACCATGTCTCTCCTACACTGTTTACTTTTTGATCACCGCCTTTATAAACTTTATAAACGGAAATGTTAATTTCACTGCTCATTCACTGTCGAAAAAGCTGTTTGTATAAAAATTTTGTGTATACAGAGTGTATACAAAATTACAATTAAGTTTGTCTAAGTCTAAGTCTGTAGATCCATGAAATTACCTTAGATCTATAGGGAATTATTGTCAGGTTTGGGTTGAAGTTGGTCGAGGACCCAAAGGCAGAGATAAGTTCTTGCAGATTTATTTGATGTGGCAGCAACCGAAGAATGAACCCAATCAACGACAGGCCGGGAAATCAGGAACCCAAACAGGGAGATGCTTAGGAAGAACATACAGTAGGAATGAAATAATGAAGAGAAACTAGCACTGAGGAACTGCACATGAGAAGTATATATGGGAGACATAATAAAGACTGAGCTAATCTGCTGACAAAGACCAGATGTGGATAGAAGCAACTACAAACTAGGAGAAAAGAGACTGGAAAAAGAGGGCAACAGAGAGTAACACAAAAAAAACGCTACTAGAAAAAAAATGTAAGGGTACAAAATGGGAAAGAAACCAATGATCAGAAAACACAAAAGCCATATTTACGCTACCCTCTTAAAACCGATCCATGCTGAGTTATGACCGAGCTTGAATCAGTTAACTGTGTCAAGCCCAGTTCCTTACAACCATTTACATCTCACGCTAGCTCAGTTCTTCATCTCCAAGTGACAATCGACAGCACTACTACTTTCTAGTAGGGAAAAATTATGTGATTATGTTTTGTTCCGTCCAACATCGCCTGGATAGCGTCCTCCACCCAAATTTTCAAATTAAGAGTCTCAGTAGGCTTCATACCAGGTAGAAGTGTTGAGAAGGTTTTGATTGTTATTTACACCTCTTCTTCATCTTCTGTTTTGTGGCAGTTGGTAAGCAACTTACTGATGTGCATTATCGCCAGCTACTGGAAGCTGACTGTAAATAAGGTCTGCTCATGTGCTCTCAGTTATCAGAGAACCAATCCACAACTGAACCACGCCAAGCCCTACTGTTGAACTAGTACCAGTTTAGCAAGGTTTGGTTGTGCCTTTCACAGTTCAGTTTTCAGTTTTGCGTGCTAAAATCACAATGCAACTGAAAACTCAAAAAGAAACCCAAATTGAAGTCAACAAAGGGCAGAACCATGACAATTACGAGCTACAGTACTTTATGCTATTCTATTATAAAGAAAATCCCAATAAAATACATTAAATACTTTCATAATGTGACATAATGAGAAGCTGTACACATGTGTACAGATGTACACATTCTTTTGAATGAGACAGAAGCTAACCAATCAAAAAACAAGAAAATTTCACTGTCTTAGTAAATGCTTACAAAAAGGAAATGTCAAACCTAAGAGCAATAATTAAAAACAAAACAGTGTTGTAGCACAATGAATATCTTACAATAAAGCTCATGCACACAGCCACAGCGGAAACAAAAATAAACCAGTTTAAAAACTACTCAAACAGTCTTCAGGATAAATCTTGCACACCAATAGATAAATATACCATGCTGCAGACAAGTAAACACAGCAATGCAAACATCCCGGGACATCCTTGGACAATCCACGCAGAGCACAGGCTCTTTGCCTAAACAAGCAAACACAAGCAGGGACCGATAGCAGGTGTGCCAACAGTTCCTGCAACACAGCAAAACAAGAGGTGTAGCCCAGACGTTGAGACCTGAGGAACAACAAGGCTTAGAGTAAATACTTACAGTATACACACATACACATACATTTTCACACATACTTGCTCTATATAAGCCATCTTCAGAGGGCTAATACGGCAGAAAATTACCATATTCAACAGGCTCATCCCTGTTCGCCTCACGAGTAGATAAATGATAAGCCTATATTTAAAGAACTATAGCACATTAGTGTCATCATGAAATGTGTGTGCACACCATACACACATGCCAATTGGTTATGCTTATGACTGTGTTTTTGTATGTATCCACAGCAGGATGATCCTCCATCCATCCTGCTTTTCTTTGTGTGTCCCTGTGAGACGCTTGCTGTCGGCGAGTATGGCAGAGCATGCTTCTGTGTATGGAGCTCCCTGGTGATGTGCAGCCAGCTCAGTAAGCTGACAGTGGGTGGGAGGGGGTAAAACACCAGCGCTGACGATTAGCTTTAGCTTCCATGGGGTGCCGTGTGGCTGCTGGGAGGTTTCGTCATTGCCTTGGACCTGTCTCTTCACTGGAATATGACAACCCCCTGTGGCATGATGGACTTAGTTGATTCTGAGAAGCAGCTGCATCTAAATCTCTAGAGATGGAAGTTTTTGTTTCCTGCTTTCATTAGTATCAACACCATTGCACTCATCCTCTAATGACAGTTTATTTGGAATCTTTATTATATGTTTCTTTCCTACAGATGCACGCATAATTGCAGCAGCTTTTCAATTAGCAGCCATTTTGACGGAAGTTTCAAGTCTTCTTGCTGTCTCAATGTGACTCATGGGAGGACTAAGGCCATATGGGAACTTGAAGTGAACCCACACTGCTGAGAGGCCAAAAAGTTGGTGAGCTTAGTTGGTGAGTGGCTGTTCCTTTATTTCCAGCGTTGTATATCAAGTGCCACAAACATTAATATTCAATGGACTTTATCCACATTTTGTCACATTAAAACAACTGAATAATTTATTTAGATTTTGTGTGACAAGCCAAAACCACATACAGGAAAAGGATGCATGTTGCAATGTTTTTAAATTGTGTGGCGTGCATTTGTGCACAGCTGCTTTTAAAAGAAATTGTGCAACAGGTTGCCATCAGTCACCTTAACACAAAATAGACAAAAAAAAACCAATGCTTTTTAATCCCACTTTAATTGTAGCTGCTCTTTGAAATTCTCTGAGATTTGGTAGAGAAGATTAGTGCACAAAAAGCATAATAAAGACCAAGGGGCACAGCAAAACAATCAGTGATAAGGTTGTAGACACTATACAAATTAGAAAAAAGTATCTTAGGTTTTAGAAATAACATAGACCATTTCTTATTTCATCATCATCATAAAAACAAAAGACTATGACACAACTTTAAAATCGGCAGGATATTCACTATAACAGACTGGGGACCAAAGGGTACTTACTTGGACTCTAAAACTGCAGAATTTTTTAGCTCATGTTGGAATATATGTGGACTCAATAATAATCAATTTCTAAATCTGGCCAGTATGGCAGAGTGGCAAAAAGAAAAAAAAAATGTAATAACCTATGGCTTGTTTAAGTCAATGCAGGAGCTTCTAAACATTTTTTTTCTATCAGTTATGTCACCTCCACTGGACAACCTAGCTGTCTCTCTATCTCAATGCACTCAAGACTGACAGGTGCACCTTGATGTAAAGCTTGTTCGTATTTGACTGTTCATATGTATTCAGGTTGGCTGATACGGAGGCATTCACGTCTGAATGCTCTGACCATTGAAGTACACAGCACAATGGCCTCGAAAAGTTCAGGCAATGTGCAACAATTGTCTCACCTCTGTTCCTTATCCTCCTTCCAGCCTGTCAACTCAGAGAACTGAACGTCCTGATGTAGACCATAGGTTGCATTTTAAATGTTCAACAGCTTCTGGCTGTTAGATAATTCCTCCTCTCTATTGAGGTGTGTATTATAGTTTTTCAGTTTGTAAAAAAGGCGGGTGAAACATATATTTGTTTTTTTATTACAGGGGTTTAAACAGAGAGTTTTTAAGTTTTTATAATTCAATATAGCTTATCCATGAGCTTTAAAGCCATCAAATCAGCAAAGAAAAAAGCAAATAGCCCAAAATATTCCGTCTTGCAACCATACCTCAAACTCACACCACAGTTAGTTATTAATTTGTTTTCCCCCATGCCATATAAACATCTCTGACTTACTGTAGCTGCTTTGGTTAAAAGATAGAAATCTTGCCAGAATAAGTGGTTTAATAAATCAACGAAATATGATTAATCATGCTCTACGTGTTAAGCCAAGTAATTTATATCTCACTGAACAACATTTAGGCAGCATCCCCCTGCAATTTAGAGTCACTACATTGTCAACAGATTTGTTTTTTTTTGTTATGACTGCTTTTTTTTGTAAAGTATGCCTTAAAGGGTTCTTTCAACAAGTTGTCTTTCAAGCACTATGAATAAACTGGGCGTTTAGCCGATTCATGTGATAATAGACCATGCAATTAACATTTACTAGGTTTGCTGCATAATTTAACTGGCTGAACTATCATAGCATTTAAAATCAATAACATTTATAAATGATTCAGAGTGTGTTGAACATTCGTCAGTAGAAGAGGATGCATGCAAGAATTGCACGGATGACAGTCATGCTAAACTCTCTTTATTCTTTATTCAGTTTGATATCTGCAGTCAGGTCTTTTTTTCACTTTCTGTGCTCTCCTTGGGGCCTCCAGCTCTTGCGGGATGCAGGCCTTTGATTTTTGTTTTATATTGTGCTACTCTTGATACTCTTTGTTTTCCACCAGGTACGCAGCTATGCTCTGATCACAGGTGCAATGAGCAATATGCACAAGGGCAGAATTGTCTTGAAGAATCCACTGCAATGTCTCTTAAACACCTACACATTAAACATTTTAACTGTTTAAGACCCCCATAGTAAATATGTAATATGCTTGTCATACATTGTGAACATCTAAGTAGATAAATACTCAGGATAGCATTTTATGGTCTTTTTCTCTTTTCTGCTACAATCTGAAATATGAATAGGCATTGAGGCTGTTACTGAATTATTAATCTCAATTGTACATGACACATATAAGAATGTATTTTAGTTCAATAATTGTTTAAAAAATATTGTACTGATGTGCTTAAGAACCACTTCATTCACCAAAAAGAGTTACAGTCCTACAGGGACTACTGGCTCACTACAAAAATCAGAGCATTGTCGAGCAATTTCCCGTTTTTGTTGATTTAAACATTCTCTGTAAAAACTTGTCATGTCTGACTGAAGTGCTGCTCAATGCCCTGTTTTTGTCCCACTGATACTGATTTCCCAGTGGAAGAGATGTGTTTAGAGATGTCTTTAGAGAACATTTCAAAAGTCTGAATCTCTCTTACCTCAACCCACCCACCCACTCACACAGACAGACTCATATGCAGCATTCTGACAGCCCCTCAATTTCTTCACACCATGAGCAAAAATTTGGATGTTTAAAACATTTATGATTCATTAGCTGAGAACTTATCCCTTTTAAAATCCTTTCATGTATAAATCATGCATATTTTGATTTGAAGGGGCCGCTTCTGTGTTATTGATGAGGCGCTCGACTCTAATCAATTAGTAATTGGAGCACAGCTTTTAAATAATGCATTTATTAGGCCTTGTGATGTGTTTAATGGCAGCCCCTTGCAGTGCAAATACGTCTGAAATGCCCTAATGAGTCTTTTATGGGCCAGCCCAGGGAAAATAGCACATCTCACTCTGTGACATTACTGCACAATAGGTCTTGTTTATATTGACTTGGTGAGTCAGACAACTATCACACAGATGTTCTTACAGATTATTATTGTGTTTATTACGCCCATCTCCTTTTGCCCTATGAAAAAAAAACAACCTTGGGTTTAGTTTTCTTGCTTGTCAATTCAGCTTGTTTTTCACTATCACTCGCATAAAATAGGGTGCATAGTAAAAGATTAAAGCATCTGGATTAGAACTTGTTGACTTCTATCAGCTAATGCCAAATAAATTAACATTTTGACAAATAATATATACAACCTACTGAAGGGTCAATGGGTTTCTTTGCAAACAACTTTTCAGTTTTTTGGACAACTATAAATTAGCTGTTCTTTAAAAGGATAGACAAAATAATAACACAGTACTTACTGCCTTACGACTCAGTTAAAGTCACCCTTTGGGTGTCTCACAGCATTCAGCTGATGACGGAGGACCCTGACAAGTAGGCGTTTACGCTTGATGCTGATATTGGTGCAGTACTTTTCTGAACCACAGGGGGCAACAAATTACATAGCAAGTAGAAATGTAGTAGAAGTGAGAATAAACACTTACCATTACTCACCAAAATTGCTGCGTGCACTTGCAATTAAAAATATTTATCTTAAACTGGAACTTTCTTTCTTCAGTACTCAAAGCATATGCTCTGCTCATTCATGAAGCCAAACATGTTAGTTTGCCATCACAGACATAATTCTGGCTGTGGCTAACTGATGGATATGCTTTGTTCTGTCTCTTTGCAACTGTTTTTGTTCACATAAAATCATAAAAAATCTTCTTGATCAGAATCTAAGACTGCATTAATAAAACATTCAGGGAGCAACAGAAGAACTCAGATTATCTTAAGTACTCCTGGCCTTACTCGCCTTGATGAAGATAATAGTTTTTACTTCTGCAATAAGAAATAGACTAGGAAAACATTTAACCCAAGGCAGAGTTTAAAGGCCAAAACCATTCCTGACAAAAAAAAAGAATACCAAGGCCTGCCTTACATTTGTCAAAGTTATCTCAATCATTCCTAAAATTTTAGGGCCTAGAAAGACAAAATACAAAGTTTTTGAAAGGTTTTCATTCTGTTACATATGAAGTAACACAGATGTATTGGGTATGAAACAATACAGTCAAACATGTTGAGGTAGTATGATGGTCTGGGGATGCTTTGCTGCTTCAGAACCTAGATGACCTCCTGTATTTTATAAAGCCAATAACTCTCCACTCTACCAGAATAATCATGAGGGAGATTTTCTGGTCAGCAGCTATAGTTACCTTAAGCGTAAGCAGTACAATGATGTGGAACACTGCAGTAATTTCACCTCAGCCACTCTGGACAGTTAAAAACGCTAAAAAAAAATAAATCTGATATTCTGTATTTATATATAGTATATATATAATTTTTTTCATAGAAGTTATTTTATCTTCTATGGCAGAATCAATATTTATACAATCATAATTGTATTTTACATTTTTTTTTTAAGTGCTATAATAGTTTTACCATTACTAACCTCTAGTTTCAATTCTGGTAATCAATTAGGTCCAATAATCACTTTTAATTATCACTGTAAAGAAACCATGTAGTCAAGATAGTTTTAACTAAATGTGTTGACAGTTTCATAGCCAAATATTAGGTCCATTCCAATTTTTTAATTATCCAGTGCTGTGGTGAATTTCCCACAAACTAATTATCTTCCACATCATCGGCGAACCACCTGCATGTAAGTACACCACCTGCCTGAGGACAAAGCCCGGGTGAAGGCCAGAGCTGTTTAGCCAAAGTCTATACCGCCAACCAGGTTATGCACACCATCCATCATCGTCAACCTGACTATGTTTGTGGTCTGTCAGCGACTCAGCGTTATGTGTGCACATGGATGGTGTGTATGTGTACGTGGGAGAGAGGAAAGTTTTGGTGGAGCGCTATTGCTCTCCTGGCAGGGGTGGGTTTTAATTGGAACACCCAGGGAGTGGTATGAGTGCCGATGTCACAATGAAAACTCCAAAGGCAGGCCCACACTGATTCCCTCATACGGTGAGCTACCGTCTCCTGAGGGGCTGCAAGATTAGAAAGGCGTTTATGACTTTAAATACCCATGCGCTGTGCTCTCTAACTGAGCATGCATGTGCGCTTCACATATGCCAGTGTTTGTGCTCGTACCTCTCAACGTGTGTCGCCGCTTTAAGTGTCTGTCAAATAAATTCCCATTGCTGATACTGATATGACAAGTAGACCGCTCAAGCATTGTTATTTTGTGGAGAGATTAAAATCAGCATGCAGAGAGGCAGCTTTATGTATGTATCGCTAATGCATGCATGCAAATATGTTTACCACAACAAATCAGTTCCCTGTTGTGACCTGTTCACCCTGAATCACAGATATGTTACCTTAAATGTTATTAATCTGATTTCATTCACCTTTATCTCCGAGTTCCTTCCTCTATCCAAAAGCTTTGACAAATAGTTGTCTCCTTCTTCTTCTAATACTCAGTGCTGCGTTCTTCTAAGGTGCATTCATCCACCCTTATTACAATTCTCTTGCAGTGAATCTGTTACTTTATTCTGGTTTTCCTCTGGTTTTTCTGTCTCATTTGAATTCAACTTGCACTACACCCTCCGCACTCACTTCCACACAATTCATACACACATGCAACCCTGCATGCATTCACAAATACACACTAAGACACAAGCTCAGACCTCCCCCACATGAACAACCCAACACACACCCGCTCGTGTACACACTCGATGTTTCAGCGGGAGTGGTGCCTGACAGGAACAAGTGACAGCTCCCTAATTACCTCCTCACTGTAGACGCTGACGCTGCCTGAGACGCACTGCTCATTTTCCTCTTTTTCCTTCCTCCCTCTTTCCTTCCCTGCCTTCACTTTTGCTCACCCACCCCTTCTATTCCCCCTCCTTCTTACCCACCTCCTCCTCTTATCTCCCCTGTGGTGAATTATGCATGTCCAGGAACTCCCAATCTGCATTCCCACTAGCCATGCAGAGACCAACCACATATATGGTACCTTCTATGCCCTTCCCTGTACTGTGTCTGCACCCTACATCCACTCATCCTTTCTTGTGAGGGAGGCAACTTATCTGATACTTCAAGATTTGAATCAAAACAGGTTGACCCAGTGCAAATTTGATTAAGTAATACGGTTTAGATGGGGCTGTCCTTTAATTAGCCACTCAATAGTATTTGTCAGCCAGCAACATCGTTTTCTCTGTCTGATTGTCAAGAAATCTGAAGGCTCATGGACGCTGTCTCTGATCTCAAGGGAAACGCCTTTTACTGTGCAGTAAAAGCACAAAACTATGCTTTTGCTTTTATCAAATTTTTACCTCACCTTAGGTGTCACGTCAAAAGGTTGCATTTTTACTTGATGCCTACTGACCCCTACAAGGGTGTCCTGTTTTGACAGACACCAGGACTCTGTTGCACTTCTACAGCCTGACTGTATGGTTTGTCTCAGTCTGCAAAGTCTGGCCCCCAACGATACATGAGACTAATCCAAAGATAAAAATGCAGGGATATACTATGGGAAGGTTAGTGTTGTCCAGAAGGAAACATCAAGTTTCAAAGATGTTCAGATGAAAATTAAAAGATGGATAAAGAGTTAATACAAAAAAGATGTAGGTGGTATTTAATTGTATAATATTTTAATATGTGTTCATTAAGGTATATATAGTTATTATCTTATTGCCCAGTCCTAGATGAAAGTGTTCCCCTTGGATGTGTTTTAGGGTACACCTCACATACTTTGGGGAAAGATGTGAAGATGCTGACTAAAGCTCATGATCCACAAAAAAACAAATCCAATGCCGACTGCAACTCAGCTACAGTATGAAGAGATCATTACTTTTAAAGCAACAGAAAAATCCAGATTATAGTTTGTAAATACACAAAGACACAAATGATTTGACAGATAGAAATACTGAAAAAAAATGTCAACCAAGAACCATATTTCTTTGTATACATTTTAAACCTAAACCCAGTGTACATGTTGAATTGCGATCAATGATTATTAAGGATACAGATTCCCAGCTGTGAATAAACAGTCTAACAGATGTACAGAATCCTCTTTATCTCTTCACTTCTGCTCAGGCCTCTTTTAATCATAAGCAATGCCCTGGTGTTGTTTGGGTTTTACCCCCCCCCCCCATATTAAAAAAATATATATAAAAAAGAGGAATTGTTTCTGATCACAGTATAAAAAGTAAACTAAACTGTATTAGAAGTTTTTACTTCATTAAAACAAGCAGGCATTTATACCTCCTCCCTAAAAGTATTTAGCTTCTATCTACAGGGCTATTTTTGTTTACTGAGGGGAACACAAACGGCTTTACTTAACTTGAAAGCAAGAGAAAAGGAACATACAGATACAGAGAAAAACTAGAAAATTGTAAGAAATGATGATTCAAGCAAAGCTAAGCATTGAAATGGAAGAAAAAATACAACAGTTTTTACTGGACAAAGACTAAGGGGCTGGAAAGATGTTATCTAGGAGACTAAATATATATGAGAAGCACCAATTTAAAATTCCTGATAGCAATGTTAAAAAAATAAGATCACAAGCATTAATGGGAAAAAAATAGAAGCCTAAGTCTACCTTTCGCTAATTTTAAGAAGGGCTTGCATAATAACAAAAAAGAAACATAATCAATTCATAATTATACTGCACCTATAATTAACTACATAAAAACTTAAGGATTTTAAAAAGGGTTATTTGAAGTAAAAGAAAAAGGCAATAAATTAACCTCCCTGCAAATGGTGCTTTTACCTTTTTTTTTCCTTTTCAGCTTTTCTTCTCATTACACTGTCACAAGTATAGAGCAACAAAATGAACTCTCTGCACTTAACCCATCCCCTTGGGGAGCAGTGGGCTGCCATTGTGTGGCACCCGGGTAGCAGTGTGGGGTTAAGGGTCTATGCTCGGAAAGCCAGAGTGGCAGTGTATGGGAGTGGGCCTCGAACTCAGAACCTCTGGATTCCAAGCACAATGCCCTAACCACTGGGCCGCAACTACCCACAACCTGCAACCAAATAATCATAATAATGAAACAACACTTTTGAAGAGCAAATAAATCCCTAGAAATGTAAAAGTTATTTGAATAAGTGCAAAAATAGCCCCATATACAGAGTGCTAGCTAAACCTTAGCTCAGCCACATCCACTCCAATGCTGACAAATATCTGACATACTAGTGAGAAGGTGTCCAAAGCCAACACCACACAATGAAATAATATTAATAACCATGGCAAGTGGAATGACACTGTTTACCCTGTTACACTTTAATTATTTGAGTTCTCATTCTGGTTCTCATCAGGTTCTGTACAGCTGAATAGCAGTGTCGTAATAATGGCACATCACCTAGCCCTCTTTACCTGGATGGGGAAGAAACAGAAAACCGTTGGTGATTTTCTTATGGTGATAAAATGCATGGTCAGAATTTTTTATAAGAGATTAAAGATATACATGTCAAAATGGCAAGGATCGTTCTTTTTTAATGTATTTCCAAAGCTAAGAATTAGTAACTAAGTTTGCAAGACTGGGTATAAGATCTGCTAACTAATTCATAAAAGCTTAATTGGCATACCAAATATAATATTTCGACTAATTTTAGCCAACCTTTTAAAGGTGTGAAAATTTTATAAACCAAATGCAGATTTGGTCTTATAAAATGTGACAAGCTGTCCTTACAAAAATACTCACAAAACAGTGACTCCCCCCTCCAAAAAAGCATTAACCAAACATTAGTTAAGAATACATTAATTGTCTACATAATACTGTAAGAAGGGAGACGTAATCTTTTCCATCTGGTTCTATACCAATGAAGTTTTGAAAAATGTTTACCAAGATTAAAAGGCATTACTGTTGCTTCTCTTTAAAGGAGTAGCTATAGTATTACCTCTGCCAGATAGCACAACACCAGTGTTTGTGCTGGCTCCAGCAAAAGTTGTGACTCATAAAAGTTGCTTTATAATCCTCGCACTAGCATTAGAGCCTTACTTTAGTCATCCTTAAACTAATTATTTTACAGCGAGAAGTCTGCTCCGAAGTCTCCAACAAAAGGCAAGCACACACTTTGCAGAACAGAGCTCTACATCATAACACATTTTTTACTATATATATATATATATATATATATATATATATATATATATTATGTTGATATACTAAAGCGGTGCTGTATTTGAAATAAAATAACTGCTTTAAAAGAGTTAATAAAAAACTAAAAAAATAAATGAGCATGGTAACAACATGAAACATGAGGAAAATGTGAAAATTGGAAATTTATCATTCCAGTTATACGATTCAAATAATTTATGTAATACATACATTATTTAAACTTTGCAAGTCTTTCTTTATGGTATAATTTCTATCAAATTTCATCTAGAAGTACCTTAATGAGCAGGAGAGGGGCCACTGATTAGTGAGACATCAGCTCCACAGTCTGTAACTTCCAGACAGGAGATCTCATTTCAGAGGGTCTGCTTAAGGGCCATCGAAGTCCTGCCAAAAGGCCGTTCCTGTGCTAGCAGGAGGGGAAACAAAGTGGGAGGGCGTGAAGAAGCGAGCCGAGTGGCTGTAATGACTTTTCAGGGTAAATTAAGACATAGGGAGCTCCTTGGATCTGCTTCTGTGGAGTGGTGACCCGTATTCGCACAGGTCGTCAATGTCTCCTCACCGCTGTGTACTCGTCACAATTGTTTCTTCTCCCAATCAGCTTTACAACAGCGTTTATCTGACTGCCACTAGCTGTGATTTATTACCCCGGGCCCTTCCACTGTCACAAGGCCTTTCTGCGAAGTCGCAACAAGGTCCCTGTTTTTCTCCAAGAACTCTTGTTTGACTCTGTGTGCAGCAGGTGTACCTTTTTTGAGCTGTATGATAGTAGATCAAGCAGAGATAGTGATTTGATTTTTGATGATTTTTTTGTTGCTGTTACTTCTTTATGCCGTGCAATGGACTGGTGACCTGTCCAGGGTGTTCCCCACCTCTCTCCCGTAGACAGCTGGAGGTAGGCACCAGCACCCCTCGCGACCCCTCTTGGGATAAGCGTGATGGAAAATGGATGGATGGATGTCACTTCTTTAGATCCAATTTCCCTTTCATTTATACTTGATTACAGA
Organism: Cyprinodon variegatus; assembly: GCF_000732505.1. Taxonomy (NCBI): domain Eukaryota; kingdom Metazoa; phylum Chordata; class Actinopteri; order Cyprinodontiformes; family Cyprinodontidae; genus Cyprinodon; species Cyprinodon variegatus. The sequence continues at coordinate 1,284,934 of NW_015150502.1, forward strand.
AAATCATGGCATCAAACAATGAAAAGGTGTCCTCAGTGTTCCTCAGTATAAAAGTTGTCCCATGACCCTCTGATATCTTAACCATTTAAAGCCTGGACCATGAAATAATTGACAGAAATTTATATTTTTTTCAAAATGAGAGTTTTAAAGGAATAGTACACCCAAAACATGATTAGCCTTCATTTTCTACTCACCTCCATGCTGAACAACACTCTGGAGTACTTTTTTGATATCTCAAATGCATCTGGAGATCTGGGAGGCTTCTTGCTGTCTGCTGACATTCAAATAATGGAGGTCTACGGTGCCCGAGACAGAAAGGTCCATAAAAGTCCACAAAAACGTGTCAATATTCTTCCATACTGCTCGTCCAATGTATTCCAAGTGTCCTGAGTGGGTAGCATCCAGAATTTACTCGAAACGAAGTCATTTAGAATGTTTTTAGAGCATAAACAGTAGTGTATAGGATTTCCCGAAAGCGCGCGCCAGCGCGTTCAGGACGCTACGGAAGCCGGCAGACCAAACCAGATGAAAGTGCGCATTCAGCGTCTGCTCTGCCGATAATGCAAGCGTAGAAGAAGAAATGTGCTGTTTACCTGTGGAAAGAAAGAAACAACGAAAGAAAAATGTCTGAGGACTTCAGTGTTGAGGAAGAGCATGAGTTCTTTGCCGAGCTGAATGCGCTGGTTTGGTCTGCCGGCTTCCGTAGGCTCGTGAACTTTCAGCTTTCAGGAAATACTATACACTACTGTTTATGCTCTAAAAACATTCTAAATGACTTCGTTTCGAGTAAATTCTGGATGCTACCCACTCAGGACACTTGAAATACATTGGACGAGCAGTATGGAGGAATATTGACACGTTTTTGTGGACTTTTATGGACCTTTCTGCCTCGGGCGCCATAGACCTCCATTATTTGAATGTCAGCAGACAGCAAGAAGCCTCCCAGATCTCCAGATGCATTTGAGATATCAAAAAAGTACTCCAGAGTGTTGTTCAGCATGGGGGTGAGTAGAAAATGAAGCCTAATCATGTTTTGGGTGTACTATTCCTTTAATATACATTGAAACATTAGGCATTTCTGTATAGTATTTTATACATTTTCTGTTCACTACATGTGTCTGATTGTGTAAGTCAGGGTTTCCAAGAACAAAAGTATCCTGACAGTTTTTCTGTGGCCTCTACAAGAAATTTAATTTTATTACGAAATTATCATATTCTGAACAAGACTGAAATAACTCTCCCTCAAAAATCAAAATACCCCTTGACCTTCTTTTACATTTTGCCACATTACAAACACAATGTGCAATTTATCAGGATTATATGTTACAGAATAACAAAAGGCAGGACATAGTTGTTATGTGGAACAAAAAAAAAAAAGAAATCTTTTTTGTGCTTTCTATTTGTGTTCCCCCTGGTGTTAAAACCATATTTTGCTGCATTTCCAGCTATAAGTCTTTGGAGTTTTGTTTGGTGCATAACACCAAATAACTTCTAATAACTTCACCAAAGCACTTCTAACTCTCCAAATAGTTGTTTAAAAAAAGTTGTATCAAAATATCCAAAATGCCAATCTGTTTGCAAGGTGCAGAGAAATTTGCACGTGAAAAATCATACTCTAACGACCAACAGGCAAACTGCAGTGGAGGATATAGAAATAGTTAATCTTATTTGAATCTTCACAGTTATATGCAAATATATTTTCACAGATTTTAAGTCTATTTCAGGACATTTCAAAGTCAGGTGCAGACCTGCTCACAAAAATGCTGTGGTCGTTGTTGATACAAAGGAGGCATTAGTAATATAAGAGATGATTGAGAGACTTTGAACATGTGAAAACATTTGAGCTGTCAGAAGTAAAAATAGTTAAATAATAACTGGAAGATGGTTGTCTGCAGAGGCCATCATAAATTAATGCAGTAAGGGGCAATTCAATTTGGAACTAAACCATAACTACAACACCATGACTGAACTTAAATATGAACAATCACAAAAGGGGTGTATATGTGTGTGTAGTGGTGGTGGGGGGGTTCTCAAGTGGCTGTCTTGATAAGTTGGTGGAGGTAAATAAAGCTGTTTGCAACATAGTTTTACTGTGACTGACTGATGGTAATCCATCATTACTATCATTGTTATTATCCATCCAGCCATCCATTATCTGACACACTTGTCCCAGTTGGGGTCGTGAGGGGTGCTGGTGGAGATAAACAGGGCATACAACCATTCACACACACACTCACCTAAGGAGAATCTAGAGAAGCCAATTAACCAAACATTTATGTTTTTGGACAGTAGGAGGAAGCCAGAGTACTCGGATAGAACCCACCCATGCTGGGGGAGAACATGCAAACTCCATGCAGAAAGAACCCGGGCCGGGAATCAAACACAGAACCTTCTTGCTGCAAGGCAATGAGTAGCCCCATTGTTATTATATTTAAAATAATTACCATTATTACTTCTATCTCCATGACTTAGAAATGGCTTGTCACAGTCTCGGTTTTCTTTCTTAAATAGGGTGGAGCAAACTTATTTGAACATCTTAACTTTTGCTGATGCAATTTTTTTAGCTTATGGAATTTAGTGCTCTTTATTAGGATTCTTTGAAAATATGGCAATTTTTATGTTTTCTCAGTTATAACAAGGCTTTTGTTTGTGCCACTCTACAGTATAAGCCAGGAAAACCAACACTACTCCAGACATTTTGAATTGAGAACGCTTCCTGGATGGTAAGCGAAACGTCTTCAACTTGGAAACAGAGTCCAGTGGTTTGTTTTTTTAACTTTTTTTTTAAACTTTGTTGGACAGATGTTGATTTATTGATTTATTTACACGTTGATTTTTGTAACTTCTAATGATATTTGATTGTCCTTTATTTTTATACTGATGCATGTCACACTACTCAAGGTACAGTTTCCAAGCTGTGTATCAATTTTCTCTCAATTTATAGTTATATTGTACTGTAAATTGCTCCATCATTAAAATTTCCCATAGAATACACTGGAAATGGTTCTTTTCAGTTGACTGTCCTGGGAAAAAAAAATTGTCTTGCATGGTATGTAACAGAATCCTCTGAAGGGGATTTCAAGTCATGGTGTAAATTTAAAGTTCATGCTTTGACTTGATGTGTTGCCACAATCTTCTTTAAGGTTCAGGCTTTTTTGCGCTGGAGCGAATTTTGTTGTGATGCTTAAAATTGCAGCATGATAAAATTACTGAGCAGGAAAAAATTGAATGAGCGGGGACGGGTGAAGAAGCGTTCCACTATTGCTAATTACTGCCTCATTAGCAACAGTGCTTAGCCATGTGGACAATAGCAGCGGAACAGCTGATAAAAACACATGCAGAGGCTACAGTTGAAAGAACATTGCCTTGTTTTATGTCTTTATTGGCTCGCTATACATTTTAGCATAGGGACATTCAAAACACCAGGGATGAGGTCGGTAATTAAAGCGGTAAGTAGGGTATGATGATGGATATTTAGATTTTCGCTGCTCCAGATTCTGTTAAAGGAGAAAATCTCTTAGCCAAAACTGAATATTGCCGTGTGCCACACTCGCATCCGAACACGTACACCTTCTTTTCCATTCACCCTTTTCCCCCTCCTCAGCCCTGGGCCTCCAGATGTTGCCGTCACCCTTTTTTTGCGGAGGAGCCGCAGTGTGGAAATGCCTGAAGTGATGACAATAAACACCTCCGCCATAACCTGGGCCTCTACATTTGCATATTTGCCTGCTTTAATTTGAGGGGGAAGTATGCAAATATATGCAAAATGAAATCCGTCTCCTAATGACATGAGACGATTAAACAATTTTTATGCTTAAGTATTCTGTTTAATGAAATCAAACGGGCCCACGCTCCAAGACAAATTTGCCTAGGCATGGGCAAAATTTGAGGATATTACAAAAAATTAGAACTAGGAAAAGGAGAGGAAGAGGAGGCTTGTGAGGGGAGGGGGATGTGCCTGCTTGGTGTGCATGACAGCTTTTTTTGAAACTGTCCCTCACAAGAAACAAAAAAAGCTCCTGAATTCAAATAAGATTTCAATAACAATTATGAAATCTGTCATTCGCTCCTCTTTTATACACCCACTTCCTAAGTTTAAAGAGTGGGGGATGAAGTGCAAAATTAAAATGTAAAATGTTCCAAATAATATTGATATCAGCCCTGATGCATTTTTCAACTAGCTTTAAAACAGTCCTTTTTATTCTTTTACACGTTTCAACTTGTAAGAGGCATGTTAACTCTCTTACTTTGAAAAGCTTAATATACTTTTCTCCCCTCCTATCTCTGTAAAAACACACTGTTAATGCACAGCTTAACAAATAGGAAAATAAAATGATTTCCCTGTCTAAGTCCAGGGCCTAAAGACATGATCACCCAGGAACAGAACGCATAACGAAGGAGACAGTGGTGTGATTAAAGTTGGAAGCAGAGAGAGAGAAAGGAAGAAAGAAAGAAAAAGAGAGTAATATGTGACTACTTAATTGTAGCTTTGCAGGGAGCTGGTGACTAATGGCCTTTCCACAGAGCTGTTCAAGCCATGAGCTGCACATTAATATAAAGGGGGTTATTATTATGTTTTAGCTTCAGACCTGATTAATCACAGAGATTTACTTCCAGCTCAAATCTTTATATGGGGAGTCATGCTGCTGTTAGGCAGCCATCAAGCTTTTGATGCAGCTCCTACACCAACTGGAATGCAAATGCAGGACGATACACCATACATGCCCCATAAAATTGTTTTCATAAAAAATATATCAAAAGAGTTTCTGAAGGGCTCTTTGATGTCCGGGTTAAATATGACTGAAATTTGTCCCAAAAGTTAACATTTTCTGAGGATTTTAGGTGTTTCTCAAATGTTTGGATGTGGACGCATTTTTAGCTGAGATTAATTAGCATAAAGAAAAAAAAAGCAGCAAGTCTCTGACACTTTGATTACCTGTCCTGTGGTTTATTAACTGAGGTACCTAACTTTGTGTAAATGGTATATTTAAATGTTTTAATATTAAACACTGCAACGCTTCTGCGTTGATGACATCGCGTCAGCACTGAATCCATGATATTAACTCTCCCACTATTGCCCTGTGTAATAGATATGATGTTATGTGACTCCTAACAGTTGTATTATACTTGAAACTTCATATCTTTTAATAAATAAGCATATGGATGTCAGTGCAAATCATAAACAGCTTGGTTATCTAACAAAACGATGATGCAACATATCTGTAAAGTTTATCATAATATGTCTTTATTTAGCCCTTTTTTGAGCAACAAAAAAATAAATCTGCTAACTGCCCATTGATATTATTAGAACAATATAACAACTAAGGAAATAGATTTGCTGTTTTTATGTGTGGATCAGAGTTTTACACATTCTAGCCTTTTAAACGGACTTTGGTGGACCCAGTCTAAACTTAGACATAATTTGGAAGTCACAGTTTTATGTGGTCTGAACCTAGAAAAAAATCTGATGATGCAATCAATTAATAAAAGGAAAGGTTTTATAGTCTTGGGTTAAGAAGATATCTTTCTACAGTATCAATGCTGAAATTACTAAGAGACAAATAAAACCGGTCTTGATATTAAATTGATTGCTGGAAGGGCGTAGTACTTTCTTGGCCCTCCAAAGGCTGGCTATGCCTCTGGAAAATAAAAAAATTGGTGCAAATGGTTGAAGAAAAAAAAAATATTGGGAGGTAGATACAGGCTCATGGGGAACAACGCCCAATATGTTAACCTAAAAATGGTGCAGGAATTTCTGGAGTTTAGATAAATTTTTAAATGTTTTGAATTTACAAGAAAAAAAAACAGGACAAAAGTTAATCTTCAAAAATTGCATTAGCTTTAAATTAATATAGACTGCTTAGAAATGAACTAATAAACAGTTTCCATTAAAATAGAAAGGGTTGTAATCTTTGGAACTTTGGACTTGTATTTTGTATATATGTCAGTCTTCAATTTTCATATTCAGTTCACTCATTAGTTTTCAAATTCGTTGAAGATTGGGCCTGTAGTTTCGTATTTCACATGTTTCTATTTTCCTCCTTTATTTATGTTTAATAGATCATACTTTCTGTTTTGTTTAGCTCTCTTAGAATCTGTGTTCCCAGATCTACAGTCACTTCCCTGTGTCTAAGGTCCATCCACTCCTAAGATGACTCTTGTCTGATCGTTAAATCACCTACATTATCTGGTGCCCAGTACAAATACTACTTGTTTTCTTTACTTCTGGCAGAGTATACTTTTTTTTATTGGATATCTGTTTTCATGTGTTACTCTTGTGGTTCCTATTTCTGGATTCCCTTGGTTATAGTATTTTTTTAAACTTCTTTAGTTTTACCTGCCTACCAGCTGTGCCTTTCTCCTTTTCGGTCCTGTTCAAAATTTCATGATAAAGAAAGAATAAATCAGGGAGCGGATCAGTAATTAACCGGACCAGAGATCCAAATATAATGACGTGGGTCTGAATAAGTTCTCAGGTTGCGGAAAAGAAAATTGGTGCTTGTGCATAAAATGTTTAAAGACTGACTTTATGTTTTTTTAAATAAGTGCTGGAACCTCTGGTGGAAAAGCCACGTCAGACATTGTTTATTCACATTTTCAACAAAAAAAGGATAATTGGCTCAGTTTTTCTAACTCCAATAAATCCTTTGCCTCAGTAGGATCTTAACATCCTCAACCAACAACCTTATCTCACTTATCCAAATACCGCCCGACTCTAGAAATCACCCTACAGTAGTACCTCACTCCCTCTCTGTACATTGTGTACTGGACATAATGTTTGTACACTACAAATATAGTTACATAACGTTTCCATACGTCCATATTTGTTCTCTGTGTCATTCTGAGTTCGAATCCCTGAATTTGACATAAAAATACTGATTCCAAATCATCTAAGACTAAATGTTGGACAAGTAAAATACATTTTAAAATATTTTATGCTAACTAATGAACATAAAGTTGTCATGATCCTGGTTGATATGACTGTATTTTTTTTAATCAATGATAACCTCATCCTATTAAGGATCTAAAAGGACACACCTGCTGTTTATTAGCTCATCAGACCTCTGGATATATTAAATATATATATTTTTCTGATTTTCACCAAATGCTAAAACTATCGGATAGGGCTAAAACTTAATCTGTGGTGTGACTTATTTTCAAAGATTATTTGAGACTATGGATGCTGATGTTTTCCTTAGCTTCACCTCTTGCTTCTAATGTTTGAGTTCCCTCATTGGTTCCTGAGTAAAATTGAAGACCTCGCTCTTGGTAAGCCAATCTCTTCTAAGGTGAGCCTCTATGCCCTCTAACACCTTCAAGCCTCTGCCTGAATGCCTGCCTTCTCTCCGACACTCATCTCCCAGCCTCACCGATATTCTTGAATCTCATTCTAATATTTTGCTTCTTTCTGATTTATTTTTTCCTTTGTGAAGTAGTCTTTCACTGAAGTAAAACTGAATTGAATTGAGTTGAGGTTTAAACTTGTTTGTTGTCTTATTAGCTGGTTTGATTGTCTATGTTGGTCAGAGTTTTGCTAAAGTAATGATTAATCCACCTGATATGAAGTTTTGGGTACTGACGCTGGGGGACCTTTATTAGAGCATTTGGAGGTTACCTTTGCAAGAGTGATTTTAGCTTAAGTGTCTGATTTAATGATAAAACTGCAGGAATATGTTACAGTGTGTTTATGTCATTGGCTCTTTTAGCTTCTATACAGTCGAAGATCACTAAAGGCCTTCATTGGACTCCTAGGCTTGGAGGGATTTCTTTAGCCTGATGCTTTGGTACCCCGTAATCCCTTTGGCTTATATATTATCCCTGCCTTCCCTCCACCAGCCAGCTAATAGATGGAAGGAGCTGCAGCTCTCCTTATGCCACGTGCCTCTCTCCAAACAGAAAAGAATGCTGTGTGTAAGTGTGTGTAAGCTGTTAGCTGTTGGTACAGATGTTAAAGTGGATACAGGCTGAGAGACGTGGTCAAACACACATAGACTTATATGTACACATTCACAAACCTGGCTAACTGCTTTGTCTGGGATACGGCGAAGCTGCTGTAGCACAACAATCGATTTCAGGCTCCTCCACCAAGATCCTCTGCTCTTATACCTCTGAGCTCCAAATGGGAGTGGGATGAGTTTAAGAGGCGGAGAGGTTGATACAGCTCCAGGGTGGGTTTCTTTTGGTTTTATGACCCCTTGCCAGTGCTTATTGCACATCAACGATGTCAGATTATTAGGGACATATCAACCTGCAAATACAAGTTATCACTGTGTGTGGCAAGCTTGTACGTGGGCTCAATCTACTCGGATATCATAGCAAACTGGGATGTGCGTCCGAATGTCACTCACTACAAGATGACAGGAACTCAATGTAGGGGATTTGTTGCTGGTGCGAGAGGACCAAAAAAAGGTGAGGAATTGGATTATTAACCCCTAACATGGATTGTGGTATGGTTTGCTAAAATTGTGGTGTGGTGGGATTTATGTGATCTCCCATAATCCTTTGGGCCTTGATGTTCCAAATCCATTGTCATGCTTTGCTTTATAGAAGGGGAATTTCCATTACTTCAGCTCCCCACTTAGCGCGCTCTTTGCATAACCACAATCATACACACGTATAGCTGCAGCCCAATAAACATTCCTCTGTATAGGCTGGAATCACATTTCGCAGGACATGTCTTTGAAGTCTTTTTCTTTGCCATTTATGCTTCTAACAGATGATTTCTAATTCTAGCACCATGAATGACGTTCAAAGTCAATAAAAGACTAAATTAAATCCCTTTGAGATTAAATTTTTTGGACTATTTTATTAGAAAAGAGGAAATTGGTAATTTTTGTTAACGGAAGTTTTGATTGCACATTCCAAACACTACCTCAATGTATTTGATGAACTTATTATTTGTAACAAAAAAAAGTGGGTAAGATGGGGGATTTCATATTTTTGCTTATAAAAATGTTGGTGGTCAGTTATATTTACTCCCTCTGACTCAGTACTTCATAAAACTGTATTTTTCTGCAAGAATATCTGAAAGTATGAAGGCATACAGGACAGACTAAAATCTTTATACTTTAAACAATTAGTTTAAGTTCAGTCAGATTAGAAGAGGAATGTGTAATAGATTCATCCATTTAGCCTGTAGTTATCTCCATCTTCCCACCTGCTTAATAAAAGCATCACTACAACATGGTATCTCCATCAGCATATGTCATCACAGGGAAGGTGAATGTTTAACTAGTACAAAAGTTTTTTTACACCATAAAGGGTAAGTGGTAAACACCAAACAGAAATTCTTATGGTTTTGTTTGAACAGTTACTTTCTTGTTGCTGCTTTTCTATAATGGCTACATTTATCCAGTGCAAAACTGATAGGTCTCCTATTCACAGATGTACCAACTAACCAGTGTTGTGCCTGAATGCGTTCATTGAACGTAAGTTCATAAACTCGTTCATATTTTGGGCGAACGTGAACTGAACGTAATGTATTACTGCCTGATGAACGTTATTGTGAACTCGTTCATTCTGGTGTCTGTGAACGGCACGCTCTCTCAGTTCAACTCCGTTCAATAGGTTGCCAGATTTCTATAGAGCCCTCCAGGCGAAACCCCGGCTAAATCACACCGTAAACAGGCCTTAATATGTAGCGGGAAAACACCCAATCTGGCAACACCAGCTACCAGTGTCGTAGCCTACAGCCGCGTGCGTCATCAAAACAAAATGCAGCGTGGAAGCCACAGCAGCATGGAGACGACCGTGGAGGCGACAAAGCAGCAGTATGATCACTTAAAACAGTTTTATGACCAGGTGGTCGGTGAGGATGATGGCAACAATCTTACATTTCTCTGCAAACTTTGCCCGCCGGCTTTCAGTAAAAAAATCTGCACTTAAACCTGCCTGGTATTATTTTCCCGGATTCCAGTATTCCTTTTTAGTATGTACTGAAATGAAATTTCAAATGGAAAAAATAATTGAAATAAAAAAAATAAACATTTGCTCCTTAAAGACTACTTTCCTGTTTTCTTTCAATAATTCCTCATAAAAAGGACAATTCAAGCAGCACATTTTTCCTGATGTTTTTGAGAATATACTGTAGGGGTGAAAGCTGCAGCTGCTACTAGTGTGAAGTGAATGGACAGCAACAAAGCATTAAAGCAACAATGGGGAAATGCTGTCCCGTCAATGCTAATGTAAACCCTGGTTGGATAAGGATTCAAAACTGGATATGAAAATGAAATCTGACGCACAGTTTCAGTGTTACAACTGATAAAATAATTGCTGTCTGTGGTTCTACAGTAGGCTATGGTGTAATTGAGCAATATATGAAAAAAAAAAAAAAAAAGAACTATGAACTAGTTTGAACTAAGTTCACAGTGGAACTGTGAACTTAGTTCAAAATTTTGAATTATGAACTATGAAGCGAACTAGTTCATTTTAAAATGTGTGAACTGAACTTTGAACTAGTTCACGTAGAAAGAGAACTTTCCCAACACTGCAACTGACAGGCTATATTGTAGGTTTCCCATGTAAAAAAGTTGACCTGAGCAGAGTTCTGTGAAATGTCCAAGCTTTAGATATTTCTTTAATCCCTGCTTAGTACCTTTTTACAGTTTTCTGCTGTATTGGTTCATCAACCGAAATACACTGGATGTGGTGTGAATGTGACAATAAAGAGCATAAAGAAACCTTCAACAGAACCAGGCTCCGTGTGAGTGGGTTTCTCCTGAGGCCGACTTGGGGTTTAAGGAGACAGCTTTATCAAAAAGAAAAGTTTTAAGACTACCCTTAAAAGTAGACAGGGTGTCTGCCTCACGGACTAAAAATGGCAGTTGGTTCCAAAGGAGAAGAGCCTGATAACTAAAAGATCTACTTCCTATTCTACTTTTAGAAATTCAAGGAACCACTAGTAAACCTGCAGATTGAGAGCGAAGTACTCTGTTAGGAACATAAGGAGCAATCAGATCTATGGGCTAGGACTAAGTTTGGCCATTTAAGGCTTTTATACATGAGAAGGCGAGTTACTGAGAAGAACTTTACTTAAGGAGGTAACAGAAAGTTAAATAAGAAAAATCAACAACAATAAAAAATAGAAAACAAGTCTTTTTAAAATCCAAACAGCAAAATAGAGAACTGAGTGAAAAACATTTTCGCTCTGCTTCACATATTTCAGCATTTAACAGTTTCTCATCACATTTGCATGAACATATGCGTTCCGTCTTTGAAATGAATTTCTGTGAACGTATCAGGAAGTTAATTAGCTCTGTGTTTTTGTATGTCATTGATCGTGCATGTGGACTTGTAATTGCATGTGCATGTGTGCATGAATGTACTTCTGCATGCTTTCACCCCCCACGAGTAAGAGAAGATAAAGTCACAATCATATTTTGCTCAGCTGGTGGTAAATGTGACTTGCTAAGTCATTCTTGTTGTTTTATTATGTTTTTTTTTTTTTTTTCTAGATGAAGAAAACACCATTTTCTGTTTTTTCTTCATTGATGCATATTAAATCCACAAAATGTTCTCCATCTGCTCACCTTTCCTGCTCAACCCTTTTTTTTTTTTTATCCTTCTAGCCCCTCTCTTCTCTGCGGGATGGTCATTTAATCCATCTAACCAGCTGGAAAGATAAATATTCCTTAGTGGAGTGTGAGGCCCCTGCTTCTCCACTCATGCAGACCGGAGATGAGGGGAAAGTCTCCCTTTCTGCAGAGCTTAGACGCCCAAATGCCTGCACTCAAACAGATGTCGGCATGAGGATCAGTCCACCACTTAGGCATTTTCTTCAATCTCTTTAAACTCAATTCACACATAGACTATTATAAATAAAGGGACACTTTTGAGTTAAACAACAGCAGTGAATTTAGAGAATCTGAAACAGCACAAAATCACATATTTTTTTTACCCTTTTTAGAAAAAGCTCTAATATGACCAGTACATGTTAACAAGTACCTTCATCTCTGCTAAAGCTTGTACATTTTCCAGGCTGCATTGGCTGATTATCCCTGAAGGAGGAACATGGATGGGTTCCTAAGGCTGACTCATGGTTTCTGTTTGGCGAGGTCCAATTCAGAACAGGCTGAGCCGCCTGGAACCTCTGTTTACATAGCCTCTTAGGCCAGACTGGGAGGCCCTATTTTCACACCCAGGTGCTTTTCAAAGAAAACCTACAGCAAAGACCCCTTGCCTAAGGTAAAAAAAAAACTCTGAAAAACAACTAGCTCCAGGTTATTTCTGTTGCATTGTGTGCTTCAGCTGCACACTTGTTGGGATAACATGTAAAAAACATAAGCCTTGTGATATACTCAAACAGAAAATGTTTTATTGCTCACATAAATATTGTGAATATATGGCCACAATTCTCTTTATCTTATCTTGGCATTATCCACATTACCCCTCCAAGTTCACTAAGAACTGCAAACCACAACAACTATGCCGAACATCCAGCAGACGGTGCACAGAGAAAGCAGAGTGGCCATCCACAACAAGGGGGTGGAGAGGACTTGAAGGTACAGAGTTCAGGAGGGAGAAACGTAACAAAGGGTGGATGTTCATAGAGCGAGGTAATCTCAACCGGACAACAGTGGGGTTTATGACAAAGTCAATGACAAAACATGCAATGTGTCTTAGAGAAATTTTTAAACTCACGCTACAGTTAAATAACCATACTCTCTGCCCAGCTTGGTAGTCAGGGGCTGGGTTTTAATGGCGATCTGCCAGCATCCGGGTACTAGAGGAGGATTACACCAGGGCTGCCTGGACCTCATGCCAAAAAACAAGGTAAGAAGCTCTTGAATAGAAGGCACCACCACAGCTCTCTCCTGAGTGGAGAGAAGGGGAGGCTGTGGCACAGGACATCAGGGTATATATATATATATATAAAGCAGTATTATTATACAGGGTTAAACACCTATTAGACAGGGTATTAAATAGTAATTCCACATTATACTTTGCACACGTTATTGCCGTTGTAGTGTCACATTGTATAGTCTGATGATTTACATCTCCTACTACAGTAGCTTATCAGTCCCTTCTAGGTCATCGGTCCCAGCAGAGTTGAAAATGAGGCACAGATGATCCAGACCAGGAGCAAGGAGAAGAGGGATGAGGAGAAAATCAAACTGTTTCCTGCATCAATCATTATGGACAATGTGAAATTCTTAGCAAGAGAGTTCGAAGAACTTAAAGCCCAAGCAAGGGCGTAGCTGGAATATCAGGATTCCTGTATTAAGTGCTTCACTGAAACATGGCTGCAGAATCACATCCCAGATTCAAGTATCTCTCTGCTTTCTGATTGCAGGCAGACATTTAAAAACAAATGGGAAAGGTAAGTTGACAGTTGCTGTGAAAAAAGGATATTGTTATCCACAACATGCTATCTTGAATCTTTTCTCCCTGCAGATCAGACATAAAAAATGGACAATGAGTTTTGGTTATTTTTATTATTTAAAATAAGGGTTCATCATCTACTCTTATTTAAATACTGTATAATTCCATCAGGTCAGCTGTTGGTAAGCTAGAGACATAACATTCTAATGGAGTTTTGTTTTTATTTACGCTTCTCTCTCTGCCATACTTCCAACATTTCAACACTTATTCAGCTGCTCTATGAGACAAAACAAAATTTTTTATTTGCTTTATGGAAATGTTATACATCTCTACAAAAATACTTCCTCTTCGGAAATCATATCACAATATTTTCGCAAAAAAAAAAAAAAATCTGTCATATGTGGATGCACTGTATATATCCCAATATTTTTTTTTCTTCCTTTGGCACCTTCTACTTTGCTGACTGTTTGAGCTGATGTAACGAGTAAATTTCTCCACTGTGAGATCAAAAAGTCAATCAATCGATCAGAGTATATATCCCTTTATGAGAAGTGACATAATGACAACCTAGCATAGTCAAATGCATCTCTAGATCCCCTGCAAGACGTACCACTACAGAAGATATTATCTGCCTTTAGCTGGTAACATCTATAATCAATATATCATCGAAGAAACAATAAGAGAATAACATGTTTTTTTCCTTTTTATATTTATATGCTACCTGAAAATATCACTGATCATTTAAAAGAGAAAACACAAAGTACAAAAAAATGAATGTATGTCATGATTAATTGCAATGCGTCTTCCAACTTCTCAATTACATCATTACACATTCTGCAGAGCAGAAGTAATGGGTGATTAATGCAGTTATGACAGCTCTTCCCTTATCCCCTCCCCGTAATCCAACATCCAACCCTTTAGCCCTCATCTTTTCTCCTGAAAAATCTAAGCAAGTATTATTTTTTTCTGTACCTCAAGCCAAAGTATAACCACATAGAAATGTTGAAACTCAGTGTTGATTCAATACTATTATTTTGGGGGGGAAATTGTATATATGCATTTTTATCCTGAGTTCAAGTCACTGTCTACATTTTACATGTTAACCCATTTAATTCCAAAGAATCCTGGCCATTTGTGAGTGTGAAGCATTAGAATAAATAAGTGTGTGCATAAATGACCAGGCCAGTGATTGAGTGAAGAAATTATTGAGTGGGTAAATGAGCAAATGTTTGAGTGAGTGAGCGAGTGAGTGAATGGTTGGGACATTGAGTTTATGTCGGAGTGAGTAACCAGGCTGGTCTGAAATCTACACACACTCTAGAGGCAATCCAAACAAACAGCTCTAAGTGCTGCTGTGTTCACCCAGGGAGCTGGGAAAAGCCCCATCAGCCCAGTGAATGAGAGCATTCTGCCCGCTCGCAGCCAGTTATTAAAATCAATTAATGACAGGGAGGGAGGCCCCTGTAAAAGCTGACTTGTTGGGCTCTGGGGGTCCTTTGTGACACGTTGCCTTTCTGGATCACTTGTGCCATATGGAACCTCCCCTCTTGTGGCACATAACTCACTTTTATGAGAGCCTCATTGGCTAATGATGGAATAGTGCATGAGCACTGAGCAGGGGAGGGTTCCTGTCCCTGTAACTGTCACTCCCACTGCTGCCTCTGTTTCTGTCACTCTGATCGTTGCTGAGACGCAATTGTTGACTTCAGAGAGAATGTTGTCGGCAAAAGGTAAAAGAAAAGAAATGTATTTTTTGAGTATTTTCACTGTTAGACAGACAGACTGACAGGGAAGATCTCAGCATAGTGAGACAAAATGAGCTGTGACACTTCAGCAAAATCTTAAAGAAACTGATGGAGCATTTACCTGCTGACTTTATTCTTTAATATGTCTGTTCTCTACACCCACACATATGCCAAATACATAAACACAGGAAAATGTAACAGGCACACATTTGTGGATATAGATACTCACTCAGCTCAAACAAATTCTGCCTGATTCTTGGTCCAGCTTCAGGCAAGGCAGGCCCAATTGAAGAGGAGATTGACCGTTAGAGTGAGGCATAGTGGCTCTGCAGGAGGAAGGCGGCGGTCCATTTAGCAGCGCTGAAAGAACCCTGCACTCATTTTAGCACAGTCCCATGGGGTGAAGAAAAAGACAGACTTGGTTGGCTCTCTTTTCTCCTGTCGGCAGGGTATCACTCTGTTTTGCTGTCTTTTTTCAAGTTCTGGACATGTTTTGCAGTTGTGCAAAGGAATAAATCACCAAGAAGCAGCTTCGGTTTAACACTCGCACCTTGATCACACACAAACATGCTCACTGGGCAATTTTGCAGGGATCACTAACCAGGGGATACCTTTCTCCTTAGAGAGGAGTTTAGCTGACCCATAAATTACTTTCCTCCTGGAAGAACATAACATGATAACAATTATGATAATGACATGGCAATGTGACATGATAAGGAAATGTAGGATGATTTTTCCCACAGTTCAGTAAGTGCTTATCATGTCAGTGGAGGAGAAAGTAGACTTGACAAGATATGCATTAGTGTCAGTATGTAAAGAACTAGATATGTTGTTAAAGGTATTTACAGTGGATGTGTAAGCTGACAGGCTTAAAAAGCCAATAACATAACTGCTACCCTCCTTCTGACCGTCAGTGTAAGGTCTGACATTAAGTGTAAGGCCTAATTAATTAACTCATTGTATTACTAAAATGTGTATGATGCTCTCACCTAAACATTTTAGGTTTTGCACTGCAGTTGTGTGATTATGAATAAACCACACAGGCACCATTAGATATACTGCAATGTTTGCCAATATCTTGAATGAATTTATATCTTGTCTTCACCTACTTATCCTTGCAGGTGTCCAGAGGTTATAAGGCACGAATATTCGAGAAGTTGCCAGTCAATGAAAGGAAACACAGAGAAGCTAAGCAACAATGCACAGACACACTCGTAATTTAAGAAGAATTCAGAGACCTGTTGACCTCACTCATGATTACTGACAGTGGGAAGAATTGGGATAACCCAGAGAGCACTAACGCATGCAGAGCGAAAATATGCAAACTCCATCCAGAGACTGGATTGGAGCCCATGACCTACTTGCAGGAAGGGTTCCTGTCTAACCAGATGTATCCACTGTATTTATAAAAAATGCCTACATGTATAAAAATGCTTTTTAATTTGGTTACTTTATTATGGTTGAATAAAAATATCTATGATGGTCTATATGTTTGTAATTTATGACCCTTTATGATATGATGACAAAGCAAATACCGTAACATGCCCCTTCTTTAATTCCTGTATATGTATATATATCTTTACTACAAAAAGTTCAATTCTTAATTAAACAATTAAAAGGACCCAAAAAAAGTCCTTTTGAAAAAATGTTCTCATTTAAATTGTAACATCATTTGTTGTTTAATTCCCTGTATGTTGTATAATAAACCAATCAGTTATTAGAGTCCACTTGCATTTAGTTCAGTATCAGTACAAGCTGTTCTGGAGGAGCTTAAAGACAAATGTACATCACAGATAAATTCAGAAGAAGGAGATGAATACCTTGTAAGTCAATTTATTAACACATCAGATCTGAGATAGGGCAATCTTTGAAGATATGACTTTATCTGAGTTGGACTAGGTATACCACTTTTTTTCTCATTGTTGGCAGAACAGTTTTTAAAAGTTTATGTGGACTGAATCAGTTACAATTACAGACAGGGCATGATACTGGCACTCACCAATCGGAAAAGTTACCCGCATTTGGTGGGTTAGTGAAACTGTCAGTCTACCTACCACGTCAGATAGCCAAAAAGACAACATTGAGCAAGTGTTGTGTTGTTCTCTAATTACGTAGCCTATAGTTTTTTACACAAGCCTGTTTTTTTCTTGGATTTTTAAAAAACAAAATGTTTTCAAATATGACTCTCGTTTAACCATTACAACAGTTAGACCTGTTATTAGTGTGCAGTTACTTCTTATTCTGAGCTGTCTTTGAATGCATCATAAGCATACATATACTAATGTAGAAGTTCAAAACAGATGTGATGTTGAGCAGTGCTGAATATCAGCATCAGAATGTTAATTAAACCAGCAGCAATAAGGAAGAACCTTTGCAGATTTTTTTTCAAACGAACCTTCTATTTTGTGTAACGTGGTTTGCAAATTAGATTTGTTAGTTAAATGATGACAAGTTCAAACATGCCGATTTATAAATATGTTAAGCTAGTTAACGAGAATTTAAAAGGTTGTTGCCCCTGTGACAATAACTAGTTTATTTCTTGAATCAATTCGATGCTCTTTCATTTCTGGGCAGATTTTGTGCCCCAAATTGCTCTCCTCATATTAAAATAAGTATTTTCTTCACAACAGAGAGAGGAGAGTTAGGGACGAGATGCAAATATATATCTATAGCATAGAAGTGACTTCAAAGCTAAATGCCACAGCACTTTTTTTTACTGCTTCTCTTCCTATCCCAAAATTTCTATCTCAATTCTATCTCAAAACTTTGTTCCCCACATTTTTTTTATGCCATAAATTAAAAGACCAGCCATGGAGGAGATGGACCAGAGACCAGCAGCAAAGTTCATCATGCAGGGTCTGAACAGGTGAATGAAGAATTAAAGTACCTGAAAAAGAAAACATAACCATTAGGTTAAATTTCTGTGCAACTTTTACTCTTCCTAATGCTATTTCTAAATTTTGGTTTTAATTTTTTTTTTATTGTCATAATAGAAAGAGCTGCAAAATAAGTGTAAGTTTCAACAGCAGCTCATTCAGATTTAGAGACTTTCAATTTCTAATATTGGAATGGCGTCAGAGAATTTGTCACGGAAGCTGGAGGAGATCCACAGCATGCTGGCAGCTGAGTTGCTAAGCAACAGACAACGGATCTGGTATATTTTTGATGCTGCATTTAATGCTACGGTGGCTTGCTAAGTTAAAAAGGACATATGCTTTTTGTATTTGGGTCAGATTAAGGCAGTTTCATTGTCAGGCCACAAGGAAATCAAACCAGAGAATGTTTAAAAGCTTAATCGGAACAGGTTTTGTTTAAGTTCACACCTGTTCACACCTGCATACAAGGTGGGTAGAAGGGTGGAAACAAACTCTCCTCTCTCTTTTAAATATGGCAGTTGAGAATATGCTTTTACCAAATGACTTTAATAATAAATAATAAAATTTGATACAGTCCTTGTACAGGACTGTATATACACTTTAACTGTATATACAGTTTTTGTGAAGCAAAAATGTGTACTTTGAAAGATACCTTCTCAATCCCAAACAGGGAAGTTCATGAGGGTGGTAGAACCTATTAAGCACAAAAAGACACTTAAGAAATATAATTAAATTAGTGGTATCTATGAAATGCACATGGTCAGCAGGGTGTGTTGGTATGTTACTGAATTATTCTTTCTGAACTGACAGAATCTTCATCAGAGGTCGTTATCTCTTGTAGAGGAAAGTCTCCATCAGATGTTTCTTCCTCTTCTCTACCAACTACCTAAAAGAGTCCATCTCCCTCTCATTTACCCTCTTCCCACTGGCTGAAAAATCAGCTTAAACCTGGAAAAATTGGCTTTACTGGCAGTGGGAACAGCTCACTGACGCATGTCAAACGACTCGGCAAGTGACCTGTGTTAAATCGCTTCGGCTCTGATCGGCATGTTGTGGGAACACCAGACCCGGGTCGACCCACTAAATTACGTGACACCATTGAATGCAACGTACGGACGTCATCACACTGCGCCAGTCAGTTACATTCGATAAACATGGCCCAGCACTGGTAAGAGGGATTTGGACAGATGAAAGAGCAAAATAATAAAAAATACTGACTACTCCATGGCTCCCATCCATGTTGCTCTCCATTATTTACTTCCGTGATTTCTGTTGCCCTATCGAGATCATCAAGGCTCACCCAGCATGATGCCTTCATCAGACACGCAGTGGTGGGGAACAGTGGCCATGCAGCTTGTCAGCAAGGGATTAGACTCAGCTTTTTTGTCAAATGGGAAAAGAGCCAAATGCTGATTCTTAGCGGGTCAACCCGGTTTTGAAAGACCTGGGTTTTCAGTGGGAAAGCAGCTATGGTGTTTTTCATCAGACAAACTTGTCTGATTAGTTTGTTGATCCTGTTATCCTCCCTGACAGCGATGGTTTCCCACCAATAAAAACGCTAAAGAAAACATCAATTACCACCAAAGATTGATAGAAAATGTGCAGAAATTGACTGTAACTTGAAGGACGTTAATTTCCTAAGAAATAACAGCCTGCTAATTCCAATTTTATATACCTCATTTGTACAGGTACATTACTCTAGTTGTTTGCTTTTTAGCAAGAATGTAGCCGTGTAGAAATTCAATATCTGCTTAGTTTACCAAAACATTGCTTAATTGTTGAGATGCTTTGAGCAGCTCTACCCATAGTGAATGCCTGATTCCCGGCACACCGTTTTCAAACGCTCACTGGATTTCAACGGCAAATAGCAATTAGTCCTTGAGGAACCCTCGCAGTTGCATCATTTTCAGAGCTATGTGTTAAAGTTGAGGTACTTGTTAGTTTCCAACATCGACGCTGTAGCTCTTTGACTGCTAGCTAGACCAGCAGGTTATATGTCCAATGTGAACAGACATCTCTGAAAATAAACTTAAACGCAGTTTAGTGAGATCTTGATAAACTAAGCAAAGTAAGTATTTGAGATTTAATAAACAACATTCTACTCCAAGAAAATGATAAAAGTTCATTCTGTTGTTCAGAAACTGCATTATATAAGCTGTGATTTTGAAGCACAATTTTAGTTCATTTCTAAGTTAATTTTACTTTAAATTTTCAAATACATATTAGTTTCAACTTTGTTAATTTGTTTTTTTTAATCACTCAAAACATTTTTTTTTTTTTTATATTTCTAACAGTCAAATTATATAATATCCATTTTTCCCCTAAATATGTAAACATCAGCAAAAAGGTTTGGAGTTTTTTATTTTGTTGTTGTTGCCGAAATTAACGCCTTCATCGATAGTACTAAGATTTTTCTTTGTAAACCAGAGCCATAAAGGTGCAGTGATTTCCATGAACCCATTTCCATGAGCATTTCAGAAGCAGTGTTCACACCCTGAACCATGTCATCAAATCGGAGGAGCATTAGCTGTGTATAGCTGACATCTCCCCCTCATGAAAAAACTCAGAAAGTAGACTAAATGGATAGTGCTACTTTAGTGCACATCTGTGCAGCTAGAATTATTATTTGTAAAGATGAAAAAGAAAATATGAAAAAGATCATGTGTGTTTCGTTTCAGATATATTAAAGATCATTTTGTAGACCAGAGATCAACTATCTCCCCATTAAGCTAAAAATTGAATCAAAGTTATCTTCTTTTTCAGTGCTACATCATTTGTGCAGGTAAAACTTTCCTTTGTGTGGTCTTAAATATAGAATAGTTTTAATTACGGCCAATGACGTCGCCATCCCAGCAGATGTTTTCAGTATATAAAGTTATTGCATACCACAAAATTTCATTCCTGGCACTGAATGGGCATGTATACCTTATTTAGTGGCAGGAATTATTTTTCCATCATATCTAGTAGTTCATCAGCTCCCAGATCCTTCAGTTGGGACCTGCCTTTACCCATGGCAATCACTTAGCATTTCCTGTCAAAGTATTGCTGTTGGCATTTCACAATAAAAGCACAGGCATCACCTGTCTATTTCTCTACGGAAAACCTTTAAATCAGCTTGAATAGATCATGAATTTTGATAAAACCAAGGGAGCACTGGAAAAAAAAAAAAGAGTCCACTTTGGTTCATCCCAATCGAATCTGGATGACAGTCAGATTCAGCGGTACTTTCTTGTAAATCTACCCACCCAGAGAGCACCAATGCTGGAGAGTGGGCGCCGACGGACGGAAGTCTTTGCTAGAGGTAAGTGAGCAGTCCTTCTAGACCTAAATTAAAACTGCTTTTTTAAAGCCATCTAAAATCCTCTATAGAGCATTCGTTATTTCTACATTTTTTTGTTATTATTTTCTCTATATTCCGTTTTAAATGAAAAAAGCTGCACTTATTTAACCTAAGTCACAACCACAACTAGTCTGTGAATGGTTGCTGTGATGTGATTTCACAATAAAAGTTCTGATTTCTCAACTGCAGCAATCACAGCTCCGGTCTCTCCATGCCGCACTACAGTTTGACAAAACCTCATTTCTATCAAGTAGTAAAAGGCGAGAGCAGAGCATTGAACTGTCAGTGAGTAGGATTCACTGCTGGCCGCTTCCCTGTGCCGTTTGCATAGGGATACTATGTAAATCTGCTGCCACTGCCCTTGCTGTGGACACCGTGCTCAGTCCGTGCTTGGTCTGAATGCACCTGACTGCACTATAATAGCCAACTTTTATTGATCAGGAAAAGTGAATGAAAGAAGAAATTTGTGAAAGAAATCAAATGTTAGGTTATGGAATCTGCAGACCTTTCAGCAGAACAAACAAAAGTACGAAACAGAATGGATTTATAATAACTGTACCCAAGATTTATCTTGCTAAATCTATGTAAACTGAAAGATCTACCATATTTGATTAGAAAAAGTCCTTAAAAAGCTTGAAATTCATTTAAAGGTATGAAATGAGCTGATGGAAAACCACATGGGTGCATTTTGTCATATTTTTTGTGACTTGCAATCAATGGCACTTAACTTAAAAATGCTGCAGAGTCCTTCATCATCCATATGCTAAATAAGCCATTTTTCATTTCTTGTTAATTCCCCTTCCAAAGCCTTTCTCTACTCCCTCCACCACCCCTAATCTGGCTATAAAGGTCAGTTTAGCATAATGACATCATAGAGACGAGCATGGGCAAACCCAGATTACTAAATCTGACTTTAATGTGGCTTTTCAGATGAAACAGCATTAAATGACATTAACACTACCATATTCACTGGCAGCTTTAATGGAGATTGCTCAGGACTGGCCCTTCTTTACCCTCTTTGTATTTTTAATGAGGTGACAGAGAGAGGCGAGATTGGAATGGGATGGTCTTACAACGTGCTGAGCTGAGATCAGATACAGTCCTTCTTATTTGTGTAATGTTTCATCAGTTCGCTTATATAGGCTTGGGTTAACCTCCTCAGTGTGACTGACATTTTTAGAACACTGGCAACACCACTGACACAACTCAAAGAAAACGGTTACACCAATTGCTGGCATGACGGGATAAATAAAAAAAATATTTTTGTGTAGGATCAGAACCAGATTAGAATTTAGTGCATGTTTAGGCGAGAAGCAAATTAGTTGGTGATTATCACTGGGGTTTCCTAAGCCAGAGAATTAACAGGCTATTTGCTAAAAATCTGTCCTAATTTAGCATCTGTTTAAGCATGCCCTGAAGTATGTGTTGTTGCTTGTGCCTTGAAGACAAAAGTATAAGAACGAGCAGAGAGGAGAAATAGAGAAAGCAACAGGAAAACAGGCTCTTGGGTGGGTCGTCTTCTGCATTCATCATTTTTTTTTTCTGCTTCCCAAAGAAAGGTGATTTTTTTTTTTTTTTGGCTCCGTCTACAGTATATGGCAATAGCAACATTTCCTCAACACAGAAAATATTGAAAACCACTGAGGGAAACAACAGTAGCAGAAGAAGAATGACAACACAGGGGTCATGAGTTATACAAAGGGTGTTCAAAGCTTTGCTACACTTAACATCATTAAGGCCTTTATTAATTACTGCTATGAGACACTGTAAATCACAGCCGTATCACATTCTTTGTTATGGTTCAGAGCAGTCCTTCCATAATAGACTTGCGGCATGCCGGTAGGGGAATAATTTGCCAAGCTCAAAGATTGGCCAGCAGAGATTGACATACTGTACAATACAAGCCCGCTAATTTATATGCAGGTAATGTCATACATAATATGAGACTGAGATAAATTCCTATTTTATCTAATTTTAATTTTGTTCATGTGGGACTAAACAATCATTGAGAGTTCTTTATGTCTCACTGTCTCTTCAAACAATGTTCTTTTCAGACTGCAGGTTATCTACAAAAGTGAACACAGTTCCTGATTGGCCTAAACTTCAGTACATTGCATGTATTTGTTATCCTCAAATTTTTTAATAAACAAGTTTCTTGTGTCTAAGAAGTTGGAAGCTCTGTGGTTCCTTTTATAAATCAGTGTAACATGTGTCTTTTTAAATTTCTTATATTTTTTCTTTTGTTCTTTTTACTTTTTAAGTCTTGAGGTGTTGCTATGGTATATTTTAGAGCACTTTAGAAATGTGATATATAAACCATATGTCAAAGGTGGTGGATGTGGTCGTGCACCCCAACGCAGAGATGAGGAGTCAGAGATTAGTTCTTGCAGATTTAATGCAGATGGCAACAGAAACATAAATCAAGCAACAAAATACAGAAAACCAACAAATCAGTGGACGCCAGGGAAAAACACAAATAAGGAGTAACGTAACAACAAGTAACCAGCACCAAGGAACTGCATAGGAGGTGTATATATGGGAGTCAAAAAAAAAAAAGACTGGGCTAATCAACTAACAGGGAGCAGGTGTGGATAGAAGCAACTAGAAGCTAAGGGGAAAGGAGACTGGCAAAAGGGGGCAACAAAGAGCAACACAAAGCCAAAACACTGCTTAAATATAACTAGAAAACAACTAAAATGAAACAAACCGGAAAAGAAACCAATGAACAAGAAAACAGAATGACATAAAAAAACTGAACACTCAAATACAATCTCAAATAGAAGTCCACAAAGGGGACTGTTGCTGCATACAGTCATTCAAAATAATTGAATCAAATCAAAACACTCACAGTAATCTAATTATTGCTCTGCATTGTAGCTGCATGCTCAAGCGATTGTCTACTGTCGCTACATGCTCACCTAGAAGGAGTGAATCCTGCAAAGTGAATTACTCGATGCAATTAGCTTGGTTTCTTTGGATAAAACAATTTTAACCAGTAATTTCATTGAATTGTCTCAGGAATGTTTTGAAATTTTGACATGACGTGTTGTAAATTGGTGCTACACAAATAACATTTAGTTGAACTATTCTGCCAGGGCCTGTTTGTCAGATTAAAATAAGATTGAAAATGTAAATCTTTAGGATAGTTTTATTAGGCCTTTGTTTCGTTGTTTTTTCAGGATTCTGTTGTAATTTTCTGAACTCAGATGTTGATAGTTGTAACTGGAGGGTCTTCATAATGAACAGAAAAAGTGATGCTTCCATTTTCTTACAATTCAAAATTTCTTTGTGTTTGTTTGTATTATAAAATCCTAATACAATTAATCAAAAAACTGTTGCTGTGATGAGATTAAAAAGTTGAGCACTGCATGAAGCATTTTCCTTTTTGTTGACCACCCACATGACTGCACTTCACTTACCAATCCTTTCCACATATTATTAAGATGTGTTTGATATTGTCAGTGTTAGCCTACAGTATGCAGAGCTACTGTGTCATATCAGGATATGAGATTAAAACATTTTATAACGTTTTTTTAAACAGTAAATCCATTAGGTGGTGTAAACGTTTTTTGTTGTTGAATAATCTTTTTTTCTTTTACATGAATAATCAAAGTGAACTTATCGCTAGCAAGAGAAACAAGGAAAAAGTTAGAGATATTTGAAAATGTTGGAGGCCTAAGTAGGGTTTTATTTTTTTTACCTCACCTAGAAAAGTCCCACTAAATCCCCACACCCTCCAGCTCCATGTTCCCCTTTATTAAATCATAGTCTTTCAATATTAACTAAGGGGTCAAAACGTATTCAGTTGACAGGGAAATTCATTCTGAACTCATGCCAAGAATCATCAAAATTCCCCATTCCAACCCAACCCTCACTTTTAGTTACAAAGGGACTAACAAAACAGAGCAAATATGACCCATGCCCTCCTCAGCTTCTTAAAGCACCCCTGTAGACATTTAAAGTTAAAGAGATGTAATCTGTACATCTTATGGTGTTGTACAAAGAGAGACACTTTGCACAGTTATTTCATACATGCAATAATTGTTTAAATACTCTTATAGTCTGATCAATTATTTTGAAACTGCATTTTTTTACCTTTCACCAACAGACCTGTGCTTACAGTACTGTAATGTGTAGAGCAGACAGACACAGATGAGCACATCAGAAGGTATTTGGTAGGTGGTTTAGTGTATTGTCTAAGGATAGCTGAACATGTGGTCTGGACAAGCCTGAAATCAATTAATCAAAAATATATGAAAGGGAAAATAAAACTAGGATTAAATTATTTTCTGTAACATGTTGATGTATTTCTGTAATAATGCCTAAAAACATCATCCCAGGTAGATTTGTGACCACAAAGAAGACCGGTTTGCCTTTAATCAGACATTCTTTTTAGATTAGTTATTTTTTCTTTAAACTAAAGCCTTACTCTAATGTGTAAATGTCCTTTCTAACATCCAGTCGGTGCTGTTATAAAAATCTGAGTTTCATGCAAATGCATGGAGTTGGTCACCCACTATATTCAAAACCAAAATCACAAACACAATCTTTGGCAAAAAATACACCTCCTATCACACATGACACACAATTCCAGTAGTACAACATAGTAGTGATCATGAATGATTGGTAGATGTACCATTCACCTGGAAATTTTATTTTAAACATACAGTACTTTTAGAGGAAGACTTATATTGATGCATATTAATGTATTTAAGTTGCCATGTCAAATACCTGAATTGCTCTTACAAACACCTACAGACTCAATTTACTAGAGCCCGATCTTAGAACATTTATTACATATAAACACATACACATATAAATCTCCCTCTTTCTGACAGAAATAGTTTTAGCAAGAACTGAACAATTATATAAAGCATCTGTCTGAAAATTATGCTTTTATGTAAGTTGGAGTATTGACATTTCACTTGGTTGAAAATAAGTTATTTTTGTTTAACAGACTTTGTACATAAAGAGGCCCCTTTTAGTTATTTTCCAAAGGGAATAGAGGATAAAACTGTTTCTAGATTTTTAAAGGAAGAAAACTTGCACGTTATTCCATTTCCAATGTTATTCTAGTACATAATATCTATCCTTTTTCAAGGGCAAAAATTCTTATTCTATTCGCAGATAATATAAATGACCTGCTCAAATCATGAGAAAATACATTTATTGACAGATATTTACTTATTATGAGTTATGTTTTGCAGTTAACACAAACAATGTATAGATTTCATCCAAATTTCCAGTTGGAGAAGTGCTTCTTTGTCGTTGGTTGAGACTATAGTGAATAAATCTACACAAACAAAAATAATGTATACTTCACTTTTGCACTGGATGTTAGTTCTTCGGTTCTTGAAAGAAAAAAATTCTAAGTGGAACAACTACAGAAATCAGTTACGTGATTTTGAAATAAACAAGGTCTGGTTCATAAAGACAGAGCAGTTATAAAATGTTGGTTTCTGTTCACTGCTTCTGTTTCAGTTTCTTCATATGAGTTGTAATAATTCAGCTACTCAGTAGTTCTGCTCTGGACAGTCCTACCCACCAAAAAGAAGTGATAATGGTTTAAAAGTACAATTCCAATGTACTAGCAATGAACCCAATTAAGCATTCCTAAAGGCACATGGAGATGATTAAGGATACAGTTACATAATTATATTACCCTCATTTGTTGAAAGTCCAAACCCAGATCAACCACCCTTTTTTGTTTTGTAAATCTTTCACAAAAACCTTCAGCAATCTGCTCAGTCTGTAGTTTTACAATGGAGGCTGATACACATACTTTTTTTATTTTCTGCGCAGCCTTCTGTTATTTACATAGCTATCTTTTCTAAACAGTGAAAGATGTTTTTCTGCATAGTGCAATGGAAAGTAAGAGGACCCTGACCACTGGGAATTTTCCGTGACCAGGCTGGTTAGAGCTCTGACCAGCAGTGGTCACAGTGGTCTTTGGCTGTGGTGGACAAAGGATGTGGTTATGAACAGTGTATGCCCAGGTTTCACTCAGCTCTGAAAACAAGCAAGAACATGTAAGTCTTCAGCTGAAACTCTGCTTCTGTATAAATGACTCCCAGGGTAACTGTTGCATACCTTTCTGCTCGCGGGAAGATTATTTCAGATCTGGTTGAGTTAATGTTTAGATTTAGTACTTGATCAAATCTCAAAAACATATTTTACACAAGCTAAAGAATCCTACCACAAAACGTTGTAGTGGGGGAAACAATATATATATATATATATATATATATATATATATATATATATATATATATATATATATATATATATATATATATTTAAATATGAAAAGAGAATGTGATGATAAATGGGTAGTACCCACCTGCTACGAATTCTAAAGAATTAGTGGAAAAAGTCATTACTGTGGTATTAATTATTATATTCACAGATAAATTAGAGAACATCAAAGAACAAACAGCATGCTAAGGACCATACAGAGAGGTCAGGAAAGGTAGACAAGATTCATAAATAGGTAATATTTTTTAAAGCAATATCCCTAACAATGAACATCTCACAGGCAAAAACTGGAAAGTTTCTAACACGCTTGCAAACCTACAATTACATGGCAGTGCAGCTAATCTGACGGGCCAGGCAGTGAAAGCATTGATCAGAGAAACAGCCAAGAAGTTCATGCTACTGTAACTCTGATGGAACTACAGAAATCCACTTTTCAGTCCGTTGAGACTGAAAGGAGGTTGAGACTTGCAGCCATGACTTTGGAGAAAAGTGATTCTATGATTTATTGACTTTGGAGGCAGCATAGACAAACACTGCAATACATTACTGATTTTGACAAGATATATTTCTAATTTTCCTTCATAATATACAGTACAGTGTATATACTGTGCTTGCAAGTTTACATTGACCATTAAAGACCATTATAGATTCACACTAGTAATTCAAATAATACAAACCTGAAAAAGTAACAATAAATAAAAATGTGAAGAATTATACTAGTAAAATAAAATATTTTTATAGTTTTAATAAAAAAAAAATCTAAAAAACAAAAAATCCCTGACAAATTAAAGTACCTTGCTGATTAACAGTGAATCAACATACCTGTCAACAGGTGTAGAAGTCTAACTGAACGTTTCCTGAACATTACAGAAACACTCCTTGACAAATAACTGGAGGAAAACCGTATATTTGCCGTATATTTCAGTGATAGCCTCCAAACGTTGCTCAACAAAATTTTAGTTCATGAGCTCCATCAAGCTTCAGTCTAAGAATAGATTGGCTGGAAAAACAACAAATCTAGTTGGTCAAACCAGTTTTTGTAAAATTAACCAATATATTGACCAGAACCTGACCAAGCCATTAGTTTTGGATCAACTTGGACTGTTTGGCTGTAGTCATGTGTTTTGTGTAATAGTTACTTCTTTTATTATTTATATATATATATATATATATATATATATATATATATATNATTGACCAGAACCTGACCAAGCCATTAGTTTTGGATCAACTTGGACTGTTTGGCTGTAGTCATGTGTTTTGTGTAATAGTTACTTCTTTTATTATATATATATATATATATATATATATATATATATATATATATATATATATATATATATATATATATATTGTATTATATATTATTAGTATATCACATAAAATCCAGATAATACCATGGTATTTGTGGTTAAATTGCGACAAAATTTGTAGTTTTTAAGAACAATTGTAATTGTAATTTGTAGGTTTTAAGAACAATTTGCTGAATACTTCATATGTGGTAATACATGAACCCTTACAGTAGAGTGTGAAGTAAAGTCAAGGGTTCATAATGCAGTATGTTCACTCAGTCCTAGTGTATGCCTGCCTGTGACAGGCATTGTTCAACAACCTTATTTATAACTGACTTAAATTTACAATTCTTTTTTTGTGATTCACTCAAATCCCACTATAGCTCAAGAATCAAACTATTGTCAAAATGTATGACAGTATGATATATATATGTTAGTTAGCCTTTGGAGTTTGCTAGTGCATTTTCTTTGCAAAGCATTGATTTGAAGAGGAGAATTATTGACACGATTCACACAAAAGAACTTACTAAACTTAGTGGGACACAATTCACAGCTGGGAGTTGTCTTCTTTCGGTTTTTGTGTCTGATTATACCCAATTAAGTAGTTAAGTTGCAGCATAGAGACCTCTCGAGGTTAGAGTTCTCATTTGCTGCAATTTATGTCTGTGTAAATATCAATTTGTCTGCAAGTAAACCAATCAAATGTTCTCAGCAGTGCTACCTCTCAATGTTTGGCTGTCGAGTCTTTGTTCACAGTTTAGAGAGAAGAAAGATTTAATCACAGTTAAAACCCTGGATGAATGGGATTTACTTTTTAATTTAGCATCCCTGACTAAGATATGAATCAAATGTTTACTTTCAGATACTCATGAGTATAATTAATCTAAATTATTAGCCCAAAGCTCTAATTGGTCTTTGTTATTTAATCTTGATTTGCTGTTTGTGTTTACACAACGGCAAAAGGATTTCTTATCTTGCTGAAGCCACTGAGGCATCAACAGGACCACGCTACAGCTGCACAGCTAATTAATGTGATTTATGCTTGTTTGGATGCTTGCTAGCTTGCACATTTTTGAGGAGAGCAACATCATCTGTAAGTCATTGTCTTTGGTAAATATGAAAAAAAAAAAAAAGACTTTTCAGTAGGTCTTACCCTGCTGCGCTTCTTTGCTTGGTGGTCCACAAACATACGATTGTGCCAGATAAACATAAAGGCTTTGCTTCGGGGTCTTTAGGCTTGTGCATTTTAAAGTATGCAGTAAGTACATGTAGTGTTAAACCCCGAAGTACACTGTGTTAATTTAGTTTATAGTGCTTTGCAAATGTATTCATAACTCTTCAACCTTCTGACATGTGGCAATGGAAATCTTTAATGTGTTTTAGTGGTATGTTTTGTGATAGACGAACAGATAATGTTGCATGTTAGCAAAGTGAAAGGGAAACATGTTTTCCACCTCAGTCAGATTTGATAGAAAAGGTCTTGGAACAATCATTTTTAACTTATTTTCAGTTTGATTCAGGTCCTGGCTTTAAGAAATCCCAGCTTTTTTATTTATTTATTTAGCTTTACAACTGCTCGATTTTCTGACTCCTTGTGGGAGGATGAACTTCCACCTCAGCCTAAAGCCTTTTTGTGTTGAGGTTTACCCTGTATTTAGCTCCATCAGTCTTCCCTGACCTACTCAAGGCAATTTACAGAGACAGTTCAATCAGATTGCACAGTCAAAGTAGTAAAAAAGTTTTCTTTGTAAGAAAACCATCCGTCCTTGGCTTTGGATTACATGCTTTTCCTGGATAAGCGTTTGGAAATATGTTGTTGTTGATCATCAATCACACCAAGCATGCATGTAGCAACAGAGGAGAGGAAAACCCCCATTTTGAACAGGTAGAAACCTCCAGCAGTATCAGACCCACTGTAAGCGGTCTCCTGCTGAGGCTGACTGAGGATTCAAGGAGATAGAAGGGGACATATAAATGAAACACAGAAGTACTGATCCATACATACTTTCAATGTTAAACTGTAACATTAAAACTCGCTACACAGGTGATTTTGTTTAGAAAATAAACCGTTAAGCAGACGACCTCTGAGGCGGTTTTCATTAAAAATGGATGAAAGAAAGCAGTTAGTCACAGAAAAAGCTGTTACCACAGCTTTACATCCCCTAAACAAAATTCTCATATCACAGAGATCATTCTGCATGTGAACAAAACAGTTGACATCAGGCTCGGACTGGTAACCTGTGATACTTGGCACTGTGCACTGGGCTTCTATTTTATTTTATTTTTTTCGGGGTCCATAAATGGTCCAAGTTAACATCTACAGGAACTCTGCAGCTCTTCCACGACTAATCGTATGCTTCTTTAGGATAACTAACTAACTTTAAGTGGTTATGTTCTGGTAGGTTTACATTTGTATAACACTCTTAAAGGGATTTAACAGGGCTCCAAGAGATGTTCAATACTTTCTACATTGTTCTATAACCAAATCCTGCTTCAAACGTCTGAATGACTTTGACTTTATCCCTGGCATGTTTGCCTTGATCGTTGGTGGATGCTGTTTAGCACTTACAAAAAGACTTCTGTGCCGCAGAAGAAAATAGAAATTCTGCCACAGATAATCGCAATTAATCAAACTCTGTGGTTGTAACATGAGAAAACTGTGTTATAATTAGAACAAGGTGCAACAAAAAATCAAGAAATTTGTTGCCTTAGGCAACATTAAAAGCATACACACAAGTAGTTCAATATTTTAGGCTACTAAAAACTGGATAAAGGACACTAAATGGATTACAAGGTCAGCATGTTTCAGCTGTTGTTGAAAAGTTTTCACGGGCTGCAACCGTCTTGTATTTTCCATGTTTGTTGTATGCATTCAAAGGATCCATGCAAACAAGGATAAGATGCTTAATGTTTGTGTTGCTTAATATAGTTTGTGCTTCCACTGTCCCTGAGAGTCCCCCTGAGCCACACTGTGTGGGACTATTTAAAGCTGCCACACTGCCTGTTGGCTCGAGGGTCCACATGTGCACTGGAGGTCCTCATTTTGATTCTAAACCGCCATGACACCAAAACAAACAAACTCTCCTCACTGCACCAAACAGGCTTGAAAAATTATGGGCGCAGGGAGAGATATGCAATTACAACAGCTAATTTGCGGTCACCAAACTAGCCCATTCCTAGGGCCCCCAGCCACCCTCAGTTTTTAAATATTGAGAAGCCTAGTGTGTGTGTGCGTGTTTGGTTAGTGTCTGAAAGGGGGGCTTTGGGAAAAGTTCCCCCTCACAGCTGTAGCAAGGTCAGGCAGCACCAGGGCGATTAGCATTGCTCATCACGTACAATTAGGGTTAGCACACTGCAAAGAGGCATCTGTTGCTAATTGAAGCAGAATAGATATCAAGGAGCTCCATGGTTTCCTCATGCAGAAAAAAAAAGCTCAATTGGAAGCAAATAGACTTTGGCTTGTGTGAAATTAAAACTGCAAGCCACCTGCACATCATTCAGAACAATTCTCTCAATCACAGGTTTTCCAAGTGACTGTTTGGAATTAGCTGGGTATTACACCAACAGTAATGGGTAGGGTAATTTTAAAATAAGTGTTGAAAAGTGTTACCAGTACACAAATCCACATCAAGGCATGCAGCAGTGGACAAATAGGCCAGAGAATGTAAGAAGGCAGATTCAGAGAGCAGAGACAAGAGACTGTGCAGAGCCAAAGGACACGCATGACAGCAATCTGATGCGACTGAGTCACGTGCCCAACGGCTACTTGACATCAACCAGTGCCTTACTTGACCAGAGCTCCAGGCTTCTTTATGCCAAGGCCAGATGCAAAAAATAAAAAAATAAAACTACAAGCATATACAGACAGGCAACCAAACAGATTTTATGGTGAGAATAACTTTTAAAACTTTTAATTTTATATAAGTGAATATAAGGCTTTTTTTAACACTTTTGTTTATTACCATGTTTGGTTGTAATCCTGGTTTAATGGGATAAGTGTGTTTTAGAACTGGGACTTTAATGCACAAAATCCCTCAAGTTTAAGAGCAGTGGCCAGGACAACGGACAGGAGGTACAATACTAGGTATAAATGCCCTTTGTATGTCAGAGGTCAGAAGATAATCAGCAGAAATTTTTTAAGATAACTGAAAGACAACAGCTCCCTTAAACATATTCTCATTCCAGCCAGCATACCATGTCTGAACATACAAGATGTTGAACAGGTACAGTAGGTACTATAAAATGAATTTAAGATTGATGGGACCCATCAGTCCCTAATTGAACATGTCAAGCTCAGATTCATGCCAAGATGTACTTCTTATGTTACATTGATTTTTACAACTCGATGGTGTACTTAAGTGAAACATGCGCTGGATTATCTCTAGAAAATTAATGGCACTATAAATAGATGACTTTTTTTCATTAATAAATGCTCCTGTATATCTATATATCTATGCATCTATACTGTTAACCAGTGATGGTTATACATGACATACACAGTAACTTGCACACTGAATTCCTCTGTAAACTGTATGAAATCTGTAATATATATATATATATATATATATATATATATATGAGGATTTATGGCCGAAAGCATAAAAGTCCAGTGACATTAGGACAGAACATTAGGGGTACAACATATTATCTTTACATTGTCAGGATCTCTCAGTGTTTTATGGACAAACAGTAAAATAAAATAAAAAAGTTTAAGATCACATAGGAATCAGGAAAAACTCTTGGGAAAGACTGCTGATATAGTATTGAACAGCAATGACCATGTTGTAAAAGTTTCGGTCTTGTTGTCACAGGTGTTGCAGGTGCTCCTTTAATCACAGGGATCTGGGCTGTTTCAGGGCAGATAATACGGTGCCACTCTTATCAGCACCTTTACAGTGAGAATGTGTTTATATAATAAGGACAGAAAAGGCAGAAGTGCCGTTGTAGGTTAAACCGTGCTAGATCAGTAAGGCTAATACAGTTTTGCCTGAAAGTTCCTTTAAAGAGAGGAGGACAAAGGCTTGATAGTTAGATGAAGGTCGGCATTCTACTTTTTGTCCTCTGCTAAAATTGATCTGAAAACATAAAATAGTAGTTTTCAAATGGGTCATGCATGTATGGTTAGATTACGGTAATATGAACATTTACTAATTTCTCATTACCCTGTCAACCGATTTTTCAAATGACTGGTTTGTTGAATTTCAGAGGTGGTCAAAATGCAATGATGAAAGAATTAGATTATGAGAATCTTATCATAATATCGTATGTGTTGTTCTCTCTCAGAACAGACCAATAGCAGTCTAACATTTGGTTTGTAGTGTCATAATCTAGCTTTAAAAAATAATATAAGGTCTTATCCTGGTTTGTGTGATTAGTTCAGGCTGGTGGTGAAATGGTATACGGGCTATTTGCTTGACTCGCTTGCCTAAGTATTGTTTTTCTTTTCTTTTTCTTTTCTTTTTTATTGCACCATTTGTTTGTTAATTGCATCCTTTGTGGAAACATGTTATGAATCTAAATAAGCTGTAATTACTTTCTTTTTTTTTTAAATGTGACATTGAATTACACGTTTGACTTTATTTTCAGGTAAAGTCAAACATGTACTATGACAAGATGAAAACAAAAGAAAATAGTAATATTATAGATCATAAAACAAAGTATTACCTTGTTATTTTAATGCTTTTTAGAGCAGTGTTTTTCAACATTTTATCTTTCTGTAAACTTGTCACGACCTGTTCCTGGTCAGAGAAAAGGACAAGACAAAATACAGAAGTGGCGTCCACAGATGGCACAAAGTAGGACCTCTATGGAGGCACATTATCTTTCATCAGCAGCTTGCAAGAAGTAAAAGCACTGAAAGTGGAGATGTGAGCGAAAGCATCCTAATATCACATCTAAGTACAAAACTACATAATAACTTTAGGAGTTCCTTTGATTGTCCTCAGCTCACCTTTCCACTCCAGAGCATCATAAAGTTTATCTTCTTTAACTTTGGCTGCTTCAGCTTCTTTTGGTGGGGATTGTTTGGTAGAGGTGGGTCTCAAAGACTTAAAAATTCCACTAACCAAAATTCTGGTTTAGGTGGCAGATCAGGCTATGAATGTGCTATAACTTATCATTAAACTACAACCTTGGAAGGTCTACAATGAGTTTAGACCCAGTATGGTGAGCAAATAGACTTTAGCTATATTCTAATGTCATATATGAGATATTAACAGATGATTTAAAATGTCATAATTCTTATTCTAGGATAACAGAAGTTTTTTTAGTTTTTTTAATAATACATTAGCAAACAGCAACAGCACTTTATTAATAATTACACCAAAAATCATAAAATATAACTCAGACCCATTAACTTTGTACCTGAAGTCTAACTAATCGCTAGTCATAGTCAGTGGCACCATCAGGGGTTGGCCAGGGATGGCCACGGCCACCCTGTGCAATGCCCTGGCCACCCCACCTGCCAGAGCAAATTGTTGTAGCATCAGTTTAGCATTTCATCCCGTTATGCACAGCCAGCGATGTAACATTAAAAATCACAAAATAAACCAATATATCAGTAGGTGTTTACATAAGCCTTTATGATTTCTATGGGCAGGTATACCACAATAGTAGATTCAAAACCTGAAATTATGGCCACCCCCATGAAACATTTCTGGAGGCGCCACTGGTCACAGTAAATCAAAAAAAGAGTTTTCTACTACAGGTAAGATAATGACTGCATTTAACCTTAAAATAGAACTTCACCTAAAATGTTATGAGCTACTGCTTAATAACATTTGACAAAAAATATTGCAGTGAAAACAAGAAAAAGAAAACACTCTTGATCTGAATACTAAAAACTTTGGGATTTGATTTGTCACAATAATGTGTATCTCCAGGCTGAATACACAGTTTAGACTGTCTAAAAAAAATCCCTTTAATAAAATACCAATATGGCACTTTTAAACTAAGGTGTGTGGTGTTTTTTTTTTTTTACAATTGAAATGGCATACACACTTACCTTTAAAGATTGCATGCTACAAAATTGCTCTCAGGATGCTGCAGGGGGTTCTGGGGCAGAAAGGGGGAGTTTTTATTATTTTTGTTTATATATGTTGTTTAGCAGGCTAACCCCTGACACTTATTTTTTAAAATAACTGATGCATGAAAGGGAATAATAGAAGTAAGCTTTAAAACTGCGCATTACAGTCCCAAATAGTAGGCTTCAAACTCACCATTAGAAGCCTGCTGAAGAGGACCCATGCTGTTTGAATGGTAGCACTTAGCCTCACCAACGGTTTTAATCATCAGTGATGAATTATTTTACCAGCCTAACAATTGAAGAAGTACTAATCTTTTTTTCCTCCTGTTCACTGCACGAAAAACATGAGTAATACAAGTGATCTCCTGTCAAATGTTTCACTTTAAATTTAGCTGCTGAGACATAAAATAAAAACTAATGCTCGGATGGATCAAATGTTTTTGGAAATGATTTTTTTTTTGTTTGCATTTAATGTATTAACATTTTAAATTTGGATATTCTTTATTTTCTATCAATGGAAAAGAGAAAACACTTTATTGTCCCACAATGGCAACATTTATATTATTTTCTGAAACCAATGCCCCCACATGGGAACAAATTGTGAATTAGCTGAGATTAAATATGTCAAAATGATGCTTTTTTTGTTGGTCAAACAAGGTCATACAAATGTTTAAACTGGAACATGTTTAGGCAATGTATTGATTAGAAAGATTTCCTAAAAAATAAACTGAATAAATAGGATATTATTACCAACTGAAGAAATTTTTCTTGCATTAAAAATATTTACACCTTGCTGTAACAGGTTCAGTGGTAGAGGATAAACAGTGTAGTCTTAGTTGCTCCATAACTATGGCTGGTCAGGGACCAATGCAAACTTTACGAAGTTAGTTTGGATTTTTCACTTTAGAGAACTGAGTTCTGAAAAGCCAGATTTAAAAGAATAAAGAATCCCTCAAAGCTCATGATATAACTATGCTGCATATCATACAGATTACTTTAGAATGTATTCAGTTGCTTTAGATTTTATGTGGGTGTATCTGAGCAATCCGCCAAATTATTTTTATATGTAAAGCAATAAATGCAAAACATTTATGCATTACATTCTGTCCTTCTTGCACATAAAATCCCAATAAAATATGTTTTAAATCAACAAAAAGTGAAAAAAAAACTTCAAGTCCTGTCCTGTTTAAAACAAAACTATAGTTAAGTGTATTCATAAAAAGAGGATCCAAAGAGTTGTTTTAGGCCACCAAG
Organism: Cyprinodon variegatus; assembly: GCF_000732505.1. Lineage (NCBI taxonomy): Eukaryota > Metazoa > Chordata > Actinopteri > Cyprinodontiformes > Cyprinodontidae > Cyprinodon > Cyprinodon variegatus. The sequence goes on from NW_015150502.1 coordinate 1,322,040, forward strand.
AAGCCAACTGCAGCTGTGCATGAGATTGGAAAAAGATTTGAAAAGAATTCTAACAGCGATTTAAAAAACAGCTCCTAGAGTAGCATCATAACAGCACATGTGAGGATGTTTAAAACAATTACCTCAATGTTGTCCCTGAGAGGAGGTCGCAAGATACTTAATAACATCTCCAAAAACCCAAAAATCTAATGCACCGGTTTAACTTTCATGTGATAGGTTTAAGGAATAACTCTTAGCTTTCTTAGTAAATCTGAATGGTAAAGTGCAAGAAGCTTTGTGATTTAGAGATGCTTTGCTGCACAGGACCTGGCCTTACTGTGTATCAGAGTACAGTCAACCTAAAGAATAATGGGACCCTGCAACAAGATGATGACCCAAATGTACCATTAAATCCACAAAGACCTGCTTAATTAGTTGTCCATATGTGAAATCAATTCTTCAAAACAACTCTGTATCTAATAATGTTGTAATTTGACCACATAAATATGTGAACACATTTACAAGCCAGCTAGATGTCCTACTGTTTCTATTTTATTTTTAATCAAACAGAAGCTACACACTAATAAACATTTTATAGTTATTCAATCATCTTAATAAACATTGCTGTTGACCTTGGATTCCCAGTATTGATAAGGAACAGCATTACACCAATTAAATTTACACAACACTGAGGTAATTTCTTCTTGCAAAGGTTTCAGGAATGCAAAATAACTCCCCTTAATAGCTGTAAGCCTGGGTGGCAGAAATGGATTTTATTTAGCCCTTGTTGTTAATCAGGCAGACCTGTCCGAGTCTGCCTGGTCTACCTACGGTAGCTCTTAAATCTAGCTTTGTAATAACCCTCTATAATTAGGACTGAGACACACTAACAAGGAGAACTATCATCATCATCACTCAGGCACCTCATCATCATCACCATTCTCATTATCAAGTCTATGATCAAATTCCTGGCTCCAGGATAGCAGGACTTCAGAGCACCTGATGTATTGTGCGTCATTAGATTGTTGTTATTACTGTGCCGTGGGGAGTCAAACAGGATGGAGATTTACTTCTGTAATATTGCATCCAGCCCAAAAGGGAGGACCCACTTGACATTCTCTGGAAAATGACAACAATGTGTTAGCCTGACACAATAACTTACTTTGTTTCACTCATATTTGCTCCTTTTTCTCGCAAAAATAACAACAGAACATTATACTTATTTGGAGATGGATAAGAGCATCTTCCTCGTTTCTTGAATCGACTGATCCTATTCTTGAATGTTTCTAATCAGAAAACACAACATGACCTTGTTACTTCAGTGAAAGCATTATACAGTACATGTTTAACAATTAACACTCTTCAGGTTTTTAGATTTTGGAGTTTTTAGGTAAAAAAATGTATTTTAGTTTCTGCGAGGATAATGTGGTAGCCACTAGAAATCTCAGCTAACGCAAGCAGCTTCTCATTCTACAAGTGAAACAAAGAGATTATTGTTAAGTAATGCTAATCTCTTTAAAAAAAAAAAAAAAAACAGATTAAAATTTTAACTGCGATATCTCTGTGTCTTAAAACAGTAGTACCAGTAAATTACAACAGTTATACATTTTTTATCTATAAATTAAATGCAAACTTGTTTACCACCATGTTGGTTGCACAATGACAACAATAAGAAATTATTGGCCATCATAGAGCATTGAAAGGTGTTTTTGAGCCAGGTGGCCTGAAAAACTATGAATATTGATGCAAAGTTTAAAAAAAACTAATCTCTAAATTCAACACAGTTAAAAAGTTTGGCATCTTGCCTGAAATAAAGCATTTAAAGTTTAATATGATATCTCAAAAAGGGAGAAAAAAGGTACATGTCTTTTTGCAGAACATACACACCTTTTTAAAGTATGGAAAACTATCTACTTTAATCTGTGTTGTAAAGAGGGTTGGTTTAGATTAAATTTGTTGCACTTTAAACAGTTTATTTTAAAGAAAATGTAACCTTATTCAATCACTATTCTTGTTATTTATAGTATTTTAAAAGGAAAACTGGAATATTGGAATAGAATTTTAACTAACTGACTAGAAATCAACTTAAAACATGTAATGAGTGTATCTCTAATGACCAACTATAACTATGCTTTAGTCATTCTTAACCCTTCAATGCAGTGTATTATTTTTTTTATACTTTTTAATCCATGAGAACATTTGTCATTCTATCTATAAAATGTGTTGATGCATGTAGTTTACACATTGTTTATACATTTTTTAGAACTCAGGGTAAACATTGAACAATTTAATAACTTAATTACTTAATACAAAAAACTCAGAACACCTGGTGATCCAACAGGATTAAAAAAAACTGAAATGTCTGACAATTATTTCTTAGGCTTTAAAGGGACATATAGAGCTTAAAAATATTTTGCAAAAAGAACTCTAATCCCATTATTTGGTGGGCAGCATTAGGTCCATGAGGACACTTTGGAGCAAGTGACTAATACCTTACAAGTGTCTAGAACCAACAGTTGGCATGCTGACGCCATTGTGAGTTAATGGGGGAGTTTGTCTGCATTACTTGTCCATAACTTGCATGAGTGAAAGTGCAGGACATGTTAAAGGCCATGGAATTGGAAGGATATAAACGACATGAGAAAGAGGGAAAGAAAGGAAAAAGTGGATTTATTTGAACTAATATGGTTATTGTAATAAGTACATACCATTGTAATATTTAAAAAACAATACCAATATATACTATTTTGAAAGAAGTACAAGATTTTTTTTGCAGTCTGCATTGCTGGATTCTCGCAAAATCAATCCCTCCTAAGTTGAAATAAACGTGTGCATTGTTTAATTTGTCTTAATTAACATCAAAGGATCCATTATCCAACTAAAAGGACATGAAACCCTTCAGTGGCAAATATGAATGGCAACCAGGGCTTGTCCATGCAGACTCTGCCCGCCCATCACCTAGCTCCTGCTCAGTGCTTCAGGGCAGCTGCTGCTAAAAAGGCAGCCACCCGATGATCGATGACTTCATCTAGTCTGCCTGATTCCTCCACTTGTGCTGAGAGAACACTTAATGTAACGGGCCCACAGAGAAACGCCTTGATTAAATTGTGAGAGCACAGAGCCACGGGGAGCCACTTACAGGAAAGAAGCTCTCTGCGCAGGAATCTTTACCCAACCGTACATACGCTCACTGACATATATGTGATGCTGCAAACACACAGCATCATTTTCAGCTCATCGTGCAGCCTAGTAAACGCACAAGCATGCACGCTTGCTCACACATGAACACCACTCTACTCTGTTGCCAACAGGGCCAGATCATTCAGCACAGCTGGTGTATCCCAATGTTGACTCTCCAGTTGGGAAGGATTGCTTCAGGGATTTGCCATATCACTGTAGGCAGTGCAAAGATTGATTCGGTATGAGTCCATCAAGCTTTATCTCTCCCCAAGGTACCCACGCAAATCTCTCCAATAAATAACCTGTTCTTAATTCTGATTTTTTAATGCAACTCCTGCAGAGAGTGCTAATCAGCTTGAGTCAGGCTGCCAGATAGTTTTGTTGTTGTGGAGTTGAAGCAGAGAAGATGTAACTGTTTCTAAGACCTGATGCATTATTTCCTTTCCTTTCAGGGGAGAGACTCAACACCTTGCAGGTCTAGTTATGTTCATACTCACACTTTCACACACATATAACCACTCGTGGCACTTCTTTTTAAGCCCTCCCAACATCTGCTTGTTCTTCCTCTGATTAAAAAAAATCCTCTGCGTTTCATTATCGCTGATTTGCATAGTAATAGCGTGCATATTAAGCAGCTACTTCAGAGGGTGGGCGGTCTAATGAATGCCGCAGTCTCCTCTGTTTTAACTCAATTTTTCCTCATCCATATTCAGCCATGTGCCCCCTCCCTGGCTCCCCTCACGACCCCCTCCCATGCCCTCAGGGATGGCAATTCTGTTTCCGCTGAAATGCTTCCTCCAGTCTCTCCCTAAATCCCAGAACTCTCTCCATTAATCCAATTAATTAGAGCCATTGATATGCAGCCCGCTTAGACCAAGCAGCTGTTTGCCTGCCAATTTTCTTGCAATGAGGAAAAGGGCGAGGGGCGTGGGAGAGGAGGAGGGGGGCCGGGGGTCAGATTATGAAGTACTATGAAGTACATCTACAGCGCAAGTTAGCAGTCTGGACTGAGAAGGTCAGCACCTGTCAAAGTTTGTCAGAAGACACTGTTGTTCTATAAGGTATAAAGAAAGTATTCTGCACACATTTAATTTCAAATTTCACAAATATTTTGGACTTAAAATTCCGGAGTTCTCTGTACTTTCTTTGCATTTTAAATTTCTATGGATGGATGGATGGATGGATGGATGGATGGATGGATGGATGGATGGATGGATGGATGGATAAAACTCTAAACCAATCTTGCTTAGATTGCCTGTATTCCAATTAATTATCAAATTGTGCAGATTAATATTATGAAAGAAATAACAAAAACCCTTTTTTTGCATCAAGAGTCACGTGATCTGCAACTGCAACTTATGGCCTTGTTAAAAAACGAAGAAGACCAGAAGTAGCTGGAGAATGATGGCGCCCACTAGAGCTGTGGCTGAAATATGAATATATCTCAAGTGTTTAGATGGCCGCTGCCGTGCCGTTTTCAGAGCCATCACGTGAACAAACATATTTACATGCAATTTCAATTGCTTGTTATTCAGTGGAATTACTGCGACATGCAAAACTTTTAAAATTAGCAGAATATCAACGTAGTTTTGTGCACATTTGTAATGGAAACACAGCTACTGACTCCCAGTAATTAAAACTCTAATCATATGATATTGTTACTGCAAACGGTAAAGAACAATCAATTATTTTTTGTTTATACTATTATTTAAATATTTGGCAACTTGAAAGTATTTTGACTTAATGAGTCACAAAAAAATCTGTGGCAACAGGCAGATTCATATCGACTTTGTTTCATTTACCCTTAGCCTCTTTTAATACTTCTGAACATTATTTACGTCAGTGGACATACCTGAAAAAGAGGTAAAATAGATAAGAAATTGAAACCCATTTAATTTCATATCCACCAAACCTATTCCTCCAAGGTTAGGCATATAGCAAACTAAATAAAGGTTACATCAGTGGATGATAATTCTTCCAGCGTAGTCTTGAATATAGAAAAACTGTAGCGAGACGTCTCTTCAGTGGATAGAGTAAGAGGTGCGCCTCAGTATTACCATAAAGAAATGAATAGCAGCGACAGTGTCTAATGTTTTGTGACACAGCACGAATGTGATCTCCCCCGGTCCATTCCCGTGCTAAAGCCACTCATCGGAGATATTAGATTAAGAAGTGCTGGAGTAGAAGGGTAATTCACTTTTCTGCTTCACTGGCGATCATTGCTGAGCTAAGGAACGCTGGTGGTAAACTATTCCTGTTGTCGCCATCGGCCTCTTTCCTCCTCCCCCCTTCCTTCTCTTCAGATTTAAAAGTTTGACATTCTTTCTTGTGAGACATATATTTTTTTGTGATCCTATTTTCGATTGACTCTATTCCCTCTGAGGAATTATAAACCTACATGTGGATATTGATCATTACTTTGGAAGATTTTTGAAGCACAACATATTTAAACTAATTTATTTAGATTTTTTGATAGACTTGAGGTCACTGTACATTTTAATCTCAGTATGTCAGTAAATGGAGAAGTTTGTAGCTTAGGAGAAGAGGCTGAGATGATTTCTGGGGCAGAGATGATTTCTTGTAGATGCCAAAGTATAAGTCCAGAATTAAACATCCAAGGATGAGAGTGACAGGAACTGTTGAAAACGTGACATAATGACGACGATCCAGCAAAGACAAACTGCAGAAAAAGGGTATATATACACTGAGGATGAGACCAACAGTAATGATCTGAGTGGGAACAGGTGTGCAGATAAGCAAACCAATGGGAATGAAGGTGAGACAAGGGGGCAATGGAGTGTACTGTAACTGGGAAATATAACCTAAAGATATCTGTATGGGCTGAATAGGAGAAAAAAAAAAAATAAAAATAAAAAATAAAAACACCAAACAGGAACAGTAAGACTAAGAAGTAATTCAAAAAAGATAACTCTTAACAGTAAAAACAGTATAACATAAACCCAAGCCTAACTGAAAAACCAAAGTGGAAACTAAACAGAACCAAAAATCCCAAAAATGGCATAACACAGTATAAATGTAATGGTTCTGTGAAGACCACTGAGGTCTGTTAGACAAACAGCGGCATGAAGACCAAGGAACCAGCAAAATCAAAACATGCAAAGTTTGTTAGAGACTGATAAAACTTTCTAAAATTATGTGTTAAAAGGAAGAAACTGGAACTGATTAAAAAAGCATAATGAAATAAAAGAAGCTAAATACCATGATTAAAGTGATCATTTTTCCTGCACGTTTGCTATTTAGTTAAGTTTTCTTATCAGTCTTTTTTGTTGTTTTTAAAGTATTTTACGATCAGCTTGGAAAAATTTAACTAAAGTTCTCTTCACCACCACTATGAATGGGCACAGTTGGTTAGCCTGTATAATTGTCCCCAGGTCCAAGCGATCATCACTTTAAGACATCAATATTATACATCCGTCTAACTTAGCAGTGTTATAAACTTTTAACATTTGTAATATCACATGATTTATGTATTTGCTGCAGGTATCCTGTTTGTATTTTCTGCGTTGCCGCTTTCTGTATTCTGTGATCGCAGCTTTTCTCCTTTCTAGCATTTTTTTGTCTTTTTTACTTGTGTATTAGTCAAATATCTGTGTTAGCAAGTTCATTTTTTCTGTTTATAAGACTTTATGAATTTGCTGTGAAATTGTGTATTTTCATAGCTTTTGCCTCCCTCTGGCACTGTATACAACAGTCTTGCATCAGATATAATCCTTATATCTGATGCTATCTCAGAAATCTGTCCTCCTCTTTGCACACCTTTATCCTGCAGCCTTTATGAAGTGGAGCAAGTAACTATACCTTAAGCAGCAGGTCTCCTACAAGGAATGTGGCTACACATCCACTTTCACAAACATCCAAAATGCTTTCCATCTATTTCTGCTAAATTCTTTAAAAAGAAATAGTGTTTTTTTTTATCCCAAAGCTTTATGCATTTTTTTCTCAGTTTAAAGTTTTGTTTCTCCACTTTGCAAAGTATTTGTTCCAGCATGCTGTTCAGAGATATACTTTTGATCTTTACATGACAGTGGGCTAAAGATTATTTCAAAAGTGGATAAAAGCACTTTTTTTTTCTTTTAAAAGATACTTCATTAGTTGTAAGCTATACACTTATATTTCCCGAGAAAAATGCCCTGGTAAAGATCATGAAATAAGATGACCATGCATGAAACTCTTAATAATCACCGTCAAGGAGGTAATGTTTTCAGTGTTGGTTTGTTTGTTTCTCTGCTTTCAAAATAACTTAAAGGTATAGAGGAGGATGTTCTTTTTCCGAGTAGATCATCAAAATAAGTGGTCCTCCTAATTGTCAATCATTCTGGTGATATGTTTACATAAGGCGGTCCTACGTGCTGGTCCCCATTTTCAGCTTGGATGAGCGATGCAAACAGTAACTTTTAAACAGAGTGTGCACGAGGAAAAATGGGCTTGTGCATGCTCTCGCACACGTTTAATAGAAGTTCCCTCTCGGGGGTGGGTACAGGGTTGTATTTTTTTGTTTGTTTTTTGTTTTCAAAAATGCACGGAAATCCTCCACTATATCTTTAAAAAGTAATGGATGCATTCTACTGAAATTTTAAGAGAAGGTATATATTGTGACTGGCAAGGAAAAATTTTATTTGGGTGATGATCCAGATCACCATCTGGATCCAGAAATCTTTTGAAAAATTCTGTGAATACAGGTATTAACTTGAGGTGGGAAATTACTTTTCGGGGGTATGTGCTCTATTCTAGCTTTAATTTGAAATATAAATATAACCTATAATGATAACAAGAAATGATTTAAAAAAAACATTTAAAGACATTAAATACACCTAAACACCTTTCTTTAGATGCCACCCCTGGGAGCAGGGTTTGAAGAGTAATCTTTTTTTCCTTTCCCATGTCCACATTTGACAAGAAAATCACAAACTCATTAGCAAGTATTGTTGGGAGTTGATGACAAAATGCACGTGAAGCAGCTTCATGAACATTTTGTGTCACCAAAGTCCAGAAACACAATTTGCAACTTGTAAACATTTAATAAAGACACTGAAAGCTGCTGCCATGAAAAGGGAGAGTCCAAGGGATCCCATTCAAAATAACCACATGAAACATGTAGAATGTGTTCAAGCTTGAAGCCGAGACCACCTGCCTGCTGCTGAAGACAGTGATAAAGCTAAATATAAATGAAGAGTTTAGCTGCCTTTCAGCTCTGGATACTAATGCCAAATCTGCTAGTGCTGTCTCTTTTGCTATCCTAGTGTTTGTTAATTGCATTTAGACACAAAATAATTTCACAATCATAACAGTTCTTTAAAGCCAGGACTGTCCTCTGCAGATTAAACCAATATTTTATCAACACTAAATCTTCTGGCAAAATTAACAACAGTTCAGTTTAATGACTCGGAGAGTTGTCATCATGGTGATTCATTAAACACAGGTCAGGAGAAGTAATATAATTTTAACACCCAATTGCTCTTTCCCCCTGTGTTCGTTCTACAGTCTCTTGTGTGAGAACCTACAGCCGTATGCATGCTGGAAAAAGGATTTGCTAGATTCTATAGCAGTGTTTGCCAGATGTGTGAACAGCCTGTTCCCCCATAAGATTTCAACTTTTCCTTTCCAGTTCATGTATCTCTCTTTTAGTGAACTCGAGAAGCAGAAGTGGAACCGAACACAAATCAGAACCAGGTTTGAAACAGGATGCATACTGCAGCGGAGGTGAAATCAGATGAGAGAGAGAGGTCAATTTGTTTATCCTTGATGAAGTGTTGATGTTGGAGGTCTTTGATTCAGGAATATACAAATCAGTCTGTTTAAAATACTCTGGTACCTCATTTTAGGGGCTGACAAGAAAACATTAGCCTGAACATGAACATGCCGAGAAACAAACGTGCAGCAAGAAATTGTTGTGCTTAAGTCCAAGATTCACTCTCTCAATCTTTTCACAGTTTGTCATTTTGCAACAACAAACTTTAAAATCATTTATCGGGATTTTATGTGAAAGAACAACAAAAACCAACACATAACAGTAATTGGATGTGTGCTTTCCAAAACTGTAAAGTTGAGTTTTGATACAAATTTATGCTCTTTACTCCGATCCCCCTAAATAAAATAAAAGTAGGTAATCTCATAATACATCCAGCTGCCTTGCAAAGGTTTCAGAGGTTTGTTAGAGAAAAACAGTGGATAAAAGATATTGTGAAGAACACTAACACAAAAGATGGGTCAGGAATAAAGAATAAAAAGTGTAGTGTAACATGTGGCATGGCTGTAAAACTGAGTCTCCCACAGAGACTCTGCACTGTTAAACTGTCATTTAAATGAAAGGAGACAATCCAGCTAAACTGATAGGTAAAGATGGAAGAAACAGAGAAACAGCCAATCAGAGAAACAGCCAACATGCTAAATTAGAAAAAGCTACACAGATCAGCAGCCACAGTGGAAGAACTTTTGGTTTTTGATAACTATAAACAAAAGTTATTTTTGAAAATGTTTAATGTAGGGAATACAGTAACTGAAGAAGTGTGGTGATTTGTCATTTAAGATGGAAAAATGAAGTTGTCGTTCCACTTATAAAGCTCAACATGAGTTAGATAAGATTCCTTACCCTAAACACATCATTGGTTTTCTTTGTAAACTGCTGAAGTGGAGGCATCATGGTATGGGAAGGGTTTTCTAAAGCACTTACAGTGTAATTTAAGTCCAAACATAAATCCAAATCAGAGTTTGCAGCAATATTAAAAACGCCTTTGCAGGCAAACTCTAATATCACTGATACTGAACTTATACAAAAACAGAAATATACAAAAAAATCTCTCTTAATGTGGAAATATGTTAAGAAACAAACACAAAAAGCCTTAGAGTTGTACGTGTAAGTAAATAAATTTTCCACAGTTTTGTCTTAAAGAGCTGATTATTAATTGGTACATGCCACACTTTTCAGATTTGTTTTGGTAAATGCTTTTTTTCCCCTCTACATAATTAAGCACTATTATGTTACACCTTTTTTTCCTCATGAAATCCCCAAAATATCCACTGAGATGTATAGTTGTCATATGACAAATTATGGAAAAGTTCAGAGAACGTAAGTTGTTTTAGAACTGCTTATTTTCAACTTTATTGTACATTTTACTGGGCTAAGTGTCAATATGATGTATTTAGCACTCATTAAGATATCCACATTTTAATGGCCAGCTAGAATAATTCCATCTGTGCCTAATATTTCTCAAGACATTCGACGTATTTCCATTAATTAATGGTGTGAGCTTTTAACAAAGTTCATATGTTTCTTGTCCAATCAGCAAAAATTGAGAGAATAAAAGACGTTATTATTTCTCAGCTTCCTTTATTTCCTTGCTTTTTTTCTTGTTTCCAAAGATGCATAAATCCCAGGAATAGTCCTGGTGGGCTGACTGACCAAATTCTAAACCTCTCAGGACTCACCGCAAAGAGATGAAGTGACTAAGGAAGGAGAGATAGAAGATGTCTATTTATCTAGGTGAGGAAGTGCCTCTCTGCAGCACCACAATCCCCCCCCCCCCTTCGTCAAACCCCCTCTCCCACGTCTTCCTATGTCTTCTGAGGCAGAGAGCTGTGACTGAAACACATCGTTGCACCTCGCTCAGGATGAGCTCCAAATAAATGGGTGGGGGGTGGTGTAGAGCATGTGGGGAAGCACTGGAAAGAGAGAAGCGAATAGAGGCTGAAGAGGAGAGCTCCTTAAAATGGGTTGTCAAAATAATGAAAACAAATGGCAATAGAGTCTCCTGAGATGGAGAGGAGAACTTCATTTGCGGAGCATCTTCGAGGGGGATCTGCTGTGCCACAGTAACCAAGTCCTTGTTTTAGAGACAGGAGGTGGGTGGGTAGGGGGCCCCTGGCACGCACGGACATGGAATTGAGACTTAAAGAAAAATGAGTGCACTCAGTGTAATAATTGTTCAGGGTCAATTATTCCCACAGCGGAGCAAATCAGGCTGATATGTGTTAGCACATGGACAGGAAGAGAGCTGCTGCAGTGCTGCTGTAAGGATAGGATCCAGTGTGATGTGGGAGCATAGGAAAACATGTGAATTTATCATAGTCTTTAAAGCTACAGTGGCATTCAAAGGTTTAATAACCCTGTTAACATTGGTGTCTTTTTAGGATTCAGAAAATAAATTACATTTTCTTACATAGAATTTCAAATATATCCTGTATACTTTAACGTAATAAATATAAATAACTAAATACAACCAGGTTACACACAAATGGGAATTAGCTAAAATAGCTCCTTGTCAGGGTTGGGTTGAGGTTATTAGGACCCAAATGAAGAGGTGAGTCTTTGTAGATTTAATGACATAACTGAGGCAAAAAAAAGACAACTTCAAGGGAAAAAGTATGTGGGGAGCAAGGAAAAGATGAGGATCCAGCACTGAGGAACTTCACAGGCAGAGTAAATATAGGAGACAGAACAAACACAGGACTAATGAGCTGATTGGAAGCAGGTGTGAACAGAGAAGTCTAGAAAAGAGCCAGAGAAAAGGAGACCAACACAAGAGGGCAACAGAGGTCAAGCAAGAAATACCTCAGAACTCAAATACACCCAGAAAACACCACAAGAATAGCAATTAAACCAATGAAAATAGAAAGAGTAACACTGAAGGACTGTTTGTATTCAACTTCTGAAAATTATCTACTGTAGTTTACATATATAAAGGCTAATAGCAGTAGCAAGTATGCAATGATCTGATGGAACTACAAAAAAAAAAAAAAAAAAAAAAAACAGCAACAGAGATCTTTACTTGAAATTAAAAAAATGTCATTCTATATCAGTGTGGATTAAATCCAAAAAAAGTCTAGTGTCTACCAAGACACTGAAATTATCGATAGTGATGTTTTTCATCCATATTATAGGGAGTCATATCTTGCACCCAAAAATGTATTGTGAGACTGATTTCATAAGAGGAATATTAAAGTTTTGTAAAGGTCTAGCCAAAGTAAAAAAATAAATCAAAGCCAAGTGGAGTCAACTAAAGAAGCACATTTGGTAGACTCCTTTGAAAGATGACTACTTTAAATGTTGGAACTAGTGTTGCACCGATACCGATACCAGTATCGGACAGGGCCCCGATACTACCCTAAAATGGTGGTATCGGTATCGGCGAGTACCAACAAATAGGGCACCGATACCATTTTGAGAGCCATAAGTTTATTCAACTATCGTCACCCACTCCTGGTAGGCAATAAAAAGTTCTAATGGATTCACTTTGTATTAGATTTTTTCCTGCTTCACAAAGGTAGGCAGCAGCTTGACAAAGCCATGATGGCAATTATTTAACATTATTATGGTATCGGTATCGTCCGATACTGCACAGCCAGGTATCGGGTATCGGTATCGGGGCCAAAAAATGGCATCGGCGCAACACTAGTTGGAACCACATAAAATGTCCAAAAGCATAAGGGTGTGTTGAACTGTACAGTATAAATTATACATTACTTGTGCAAATGAAATCAAATCTTGATCTCATTGTTTTACATCGCAGAGGTCTGGCATTTTAGCATGAATTTCTAAACATCAGTGAGCCAAAGCATTTTTAAACTCAATCAAAAAGTATTTTGGGGGGAAAATTGAGTGAGCAAAACAAAGCAGCAGACATTTATCAAGCGGATAGAAAAAAAAAGACAGAGGGCACACAAAACATTTTTAAACAAAAATCTGAACAGTGTGGAGTACATATTGACACATTATCCAATTTTATTTCAAATCTTTAACCATTACTCCCCTTTAACATAGTTAGTTTTTTCTCTGACATCTTCTGCTCATCATAGCCTTTCCCACCTCATCCTGCCTCTTTCCCTGGCTTTGGCTTCATCTTTCAAGCACAGCAGCAGCAGCATCAGCAGCAACAGCAGCAGCAGCACCAACAGCAGCAGCAGCAGCATCTTCCTTCCCCATTCTCTATTCTTTTCACAACGCTATCCACAGTCTGTATTCCCGTCACGTGCCAACCAAAGGTTATATGGCCCACTTTCTTATCAGCTGCATTGTGGGATATCTCTGCTCTCAGGCCTGTCTTCTAGAGAGCTATCTGTACCCCTCCTCTCTCTGTTGACTGCTGGGAGGACAACCTTTTTCGACCTTGTTTTTTTTACCCTCTTAACAGAATAAAAATGAAAGAGAGAATGGGAGTGGAAGCAGGAAAAGAAAGAATGAGGAATATAAAAAGGAAAGAAAATGCCTACATCCCCTGAGAGAACGTGTGATGAGATTGGTCTAGAGTTAGCCTTGTAAGGAAAACGCCGTTGGCCCCCTTCTCTCTCCTCTATCCAAGTACAGTAGACGTTGGAATCAATATTGCCCACCCAACCCCCTCCAGAGCCATATGAGCCCCTGCACGTGCCGTCCACCTGTCTGCTCGGCTGGGGAGGTTCAGGTAGGAGGACAGTAGGAGGCGTGAGGCTGTTTGACAAAGTCATCATGTACAAATTCCTTTTGGATCCTGTCAGACCTTTACTCTAACAGGCACAGAAATCAAGGTCCTTTCGGTCATGGGAAAGCAGAGGAGCAGTTTTCTTCTACACATGAGAAATGTTTGCAGCCTCTCAACCTGTAAGGCACAGTTTAGGAAGTTTATTGTCAAAGGAAGAAAGGCAATTTTAACTCTGAAATGAATGGCTCTTTTACACCCATGCACATATGTGCTGCAGCCTACTGTTTTGCTTCTAGGCTTGTGTTCTCAGACTAGGTCTTGTCAGCCATTCGCGACTCAACTCCTATATGATCTGATTTATCACTTATTATCTGTTCCTCCAGGCACATCTTCATTTTTAGAGTCTGTCATAAAAAAACACTACAAAACACTTCAACAAAATCAAAGGAAGTGCAGCTCAGCAGTGAACTCGTCTCGCTTATCATCATCATGTTTTTTTGCGAGTGGGGCAACATTAAATTCTTCTTGCTGCTAATTCACAGTTTCAGCTGCATAATATGTGGTCAAACAAGAAGCATGTGCATGGTTCAATGTAAATATCAGTCTACATGCTCCAGTTTTTATTCTTTGTGTAACTTTCTTTTACTCTGAGTGTAAAAAGCCTTAATGAAAACAGCCTAACATCAGTCAGTGCCTGCAAAACCTTTCACAATTTTGTAGTATTAAACCATAAACCTTACTTTATTTTGTAAACACTGTTTTGAGAATGCTGTGTGTAAATGTTAAAGAGAAGGAAAAAAAATCTAATGACTGGCTGTGCACTAACGATCAGCACATCTTTGAATCGTGATGGTGGCAGCATCATGCATAGTCATGGAGTCTGACTTAGTGTGAGTATTGCAAATAATATTTGGCAAAAATAGATGTTAAAAAAACTAGTAGAAACATACCATGAAAGGCCTGCAGCTTTGATTGCAGTAAATAGTTCAAATCAATCCTTGATGAAGGATGAAGTAATGCTGTTGTTCCACCTCTTCCTCCTGAGCATAGGGGTCCTTTTATTTTTCCACATGCATTTTGAATTTTAACAGAAGCCAAAAATGTGAAAATCCATTTTCTAAGCATGAAAGGCCTGCAGCTTTTATTGCAGTAAATAGTTCAAATCAAATCATTAACTTGGATTGGTGTTAGTTTATACAAAAACACCAAAAGCCTAGCAAAATGTCAAGGATCAACTCTAAAATATTTTATTATAAATTTTAAAAATAAAACAATGTTCAATAAACAAATAGCTACTGAATGACAAAAAATACATAACATAAGCAATCATCAAATTATACAATAAAATAAATGCTTATACTTATCTTTTTTATTAATCTATCAATTTATTCATCATCATCATCATCATCACATTTTTAAACTTAATTTACTAATCATTCATTGCCTATTTATTTCTTTGTATGATATTTTATCTGATTGATTCTTCCATTGAAAATTTTACACTACTTATTTCTTTGTACATTTTTTCTATTTGTTTATAAATTTCTTTTTATTACACAAATGAGGAGCGGTGGTCTTAAGGGGGCAACTTCTGCCTTTTAGTTGGTTAAACTGCAAGGAATATATAAGCTAACAGGCTAGCCAAACAAAACAAAGAGAGTAAACTACAATGAGGCTTTAGGTGAGCTCAACTGAGGCATTTAGCAACTTTATTAGAAAGTAATGCAGTAATTACTGTAATGCCTTTATTTGACATGTAGACACTCTGACAGAATGTGTTTCGATTCGCTGCAAGCATGGATAGAGACCCTGGCAGTCGGCATGCCAAACTACCTATTCCTCGATTAAGTCAATGCCCTCATTACATTGCATTAAAATTGAATGGAATAATTAAGTAACTACAACACCTGCTTCTCCAGATTACCACCGATTCAAAATGTATTGGTCCATTCATATATGAATTCTATATCAGACACTCATTGGTCAACACCAACCCCCTAAACTGCTGTTTTATTGTCCCCATCTATTGAGTGATGGATTTCTCCAACCTGGTGATGGGTTGATTTGTATTTTCAAATGGCCAGTAAATGTCATGATCTTGGCACTGATGACTGGTCTGATTATTCATTTGATTTATCTGCCTATCTCTGTCCAGTTCTCATTACCGATCATCTGTTGCATCTGAGATAGAACAGCCTCTATTTAACCTGCCTTCAGACCAGTCATCAGTGCCAGATTATTCAAGCTTTTGGTGAGAGTTCTCCAGCATACCTGACTGTTTCTGACTGCCTGATCGTGACCTGTTCTGCCTCGGGTCCTCTGAGCCTGCCTGTCTCTGTTCTGATCTGTTTGCCTGGAATCTGCCTGTGTACCGAACCTGGAGCCTGTCCTCCAACTGCTGGGACTTCAGCGTCTGGGACTCTCTGAGTGATGCTCGGCATGTCTTGTTGGCAGCTGACAGGGTGGAACCAACCATGTCTTCTGGGCATGGACTGAACTTTAAGACCAGGTTAGACAGAACCACAGAGCTTTCCAGCGGGGGTCAAACCAGTTTTTTTTTGCCAGTGGAAAATGACCCAAATGCAGACCATTAGCCCGTCGACCAATGTTTGAAAAACCCGCATTAACCCACTAATTTCAGTGCAGTCAGTTGCTTTATCAGTTGTTTTGACCAGGATCAGTTGCAGCAAGTTAATCAAAATTATTCAATTTAATAGCTTTGTTACCACCCAGCTGACTTCCAGCGTTGGGCCTTGAACAAACCAAACACGTTTTGGTGTCCGATAAGACAAAAAATTGTGTTGTAAGGGAATGTGGCACTTAGCGTTCATTGAGAGTGAATAGAGATGAACAGACATGACATATTATTCCCCAAGTTGGCTTGCGTAGATTTGATCATTTAAATTCAGTAAACTTAAAAGCATAATTCACAACACATGTCAAGGCATTTTACAGAGGAATTAGTCAGGTCAGCTAAAAGTTTCTATCAAGGAACACCAGCTAATTGCATTGAGTTATTGACTTGGTCTAGAATGAGCTTGCACTGAGGATTTTCGCTTGCATTTTTTCCTTGACCAGCAACAGTGGAGAGTAAAAAACTTTCCACTATTAGAAAAAAAGTTATGAGTGCATCTTAAAAAATACTGGAGAGTGGGAGAATAGAGATAGAACAAAGTAAAATATAGAAGTATAAATATAGAAATAGCTCTATTAATAGCAACTCTATGAATAGAAATAGTATATTAATATTTATAGTAATAGCAGCTATATTGGATGAGGTACTGTATGAGAAAGGTAGAGCTATTATGAGAAAAATAAGAGGTATGGAAAAGATAGAGATAGACCCCAGTTCTATATCAGTAGGACTATGCAGGAATTCAGAGGCATTTTCATGAGTCTGACAGGAGGAAAGACACGGTTGCAAAGTAAAACACATGCACTTTGAGGGAAACCCAAAATAAAATCTGTCAATCAGGAAAACAGTCAGGTTTGGAGTCGCACAGGGTGTACATAGCAGGTGGGGCAGACTCGGGCATAAACAGTTGGTATAAAAAATGAGTTTTTTGGAGGACCGAAAAGCATAAAAAAAAAAAAAAAGAAACGACGAGAGAGCGCAGCTTATAACCCTATCCTCTTTGTAAAAAAAATAAATAAAACTTCACAGATCACAGATCACTCTTTTTTAGAATCAGCTCTCACTGCCTCATCCATAGCGTATATAAACCAAAATAAATCACCCCACAGACTTTATTTCCATTTGTTTAAACCTAGTTTCATTACATTTTGTTTATATCAAATTCCTCTTCATTTTCTGGTTAAATTGTTGTCAGTATCATTGTTTTAATTTTTGGGACACACAGACAAAAGTGAAAAAAAAATCTGCACAGATCTGAATCTTCTACTCTATGCATAGCAGGAGCTTCTGACTGCATTCAGTGTGAAAAAGAAATCAAATCAGAAATTGAAAATTGCATTAAAAAAAACTAAGACCCAGGCTTTAATCTAACAAAACTTTCAGTTTGTTTATGTTGTTAGACTTTAACGGCTGTTTTCTCTTTAAAATATTGTGAAAGGTATTAATAGCCGAATGGTGACATTTTCTTCATTTCTTTTTTTTTTCACCCAGACCCCACTAGACAACACTAAGGCTGATTAAGTCTATTTCTTTTTTCTCTGTCCTTGTTTCCGCCTCTCTCTCTGTTTTGCTCTGTTTTCCCCTTCTTTCTGTGTCTTTGTGTTGGAAAAGCTAGCCGTCATTAGCTTCTTTAGCATATTTTCTTCTTAAATTTATATTTGTTATGGGGTAATTTAGATAAGAATAATCTTTTTTTTTATTGTATTTATAGTTATTAAATGTATTCATAATACAATAATTACAAATGCACAACAGGTAAGGGAACAACACCTACATCCAACCCTAAGCAAGACAAAGAATAAATAAGGAAATATTTGTACTGGATCTTTAATGTTGAGAAAGGACCAAGAGGAAGAATACCTTATTTCTAAGGAGCACAAACTATATTTCAGAAATTCAACAATATGTTTTTTGTTTTATTTTTGGTTTGTTAAAATAATGAAAATATTTGATTGTTGATAAAAATTGAACTTTTGCTGCTCGACGCCCCACAACAACCAACCAGATATGCTAATCTGGGAGCTGGCAGGGAGACAGACACAGCATTGATGATACAGATCACTATGAACCTGAAACTGTGTATTAATGCCTAAATGAACTTCAAATGTCGAAATTTGCCAGCAAAATATGTCTGCTTTTAAACCTGAAAAGTCAACTTCCAGCTGCCATGAACAGTAGAGAAAAAGCCCTAAGAGGTGGCAGGCAACAGCGGCTGGGGATTCTCAGTGACAGAGCATCAGCGTTATGTGGGGGTCTGCTTAGTTCAGACAGCGAAACAATATTTTAAGGCAGGATCGTAACCTTGATGAACTGACTACACAGACAATGCTGTGAGGTTAACTTTCTCAATTAAGAATATATATTAGAACTACCTTTTACCCACCTATCACAGCAAATAAGCAAAGCCAGTCTCTGCCACAGGAGCAGCAGAAGCATCAGATGCATCTGTACACAATTTACTGAACGCTCTTGAGGAGCATCAAAGATGCTCTTGAGGTGCGTCTGACCTTAACGTGTACAAGCATCAAAAATGAAGCAGCAAACTTTTTTTTTTTGCAGCTGAAATTGCATGTGGTGTGAATGTAGCACAAGACTTGGTTGTCTGTGCATGTTTTTCCTTGCTAATTTGTTTAAATTCTTGCTATACAACACTAAACACATGATTCTATTCTCTATTTGTCACTCAAGGAAGAATGAACAATCCATCTGGCAAAATTAGTTATACTTATACAGATATAGGCCACTTTTTTTTGCACACCGTTTCACCTCAGCATAAAAAACTTTCAAAACCCCCAAATCAGGGTTTAAATGACTCTTGTTATCCTTGACTTTGTGGTTTTAGGTCAATTTTTAATAAATTGTATAAGATTATCTGTCCATTGGGAAAAAAAACCAATGTGCTTAAGTTTGGCCTACCTTGTTGATGTATCAACATATTCCTTGAATATTTTCTCAGGCATGTTGTTCACTTAGTGTTTTGTGAAATGAACCAGTTTATCGTGGAGCAAAATAACCACAAAACATGATTTACCCATCCTTGCAATGGATTTCTCGGACACGGTTCTCAGCCTTGCAAGCTTCCCCCCTTTTTTTCCTCCAAATATAAAAACAGTCATAACCGCAGCGCTTAATTTTAGTTCCATCAGACCAAAGTACATATTTCTAGAAAATTTAATCCTTGTCCCTAAGTACATTTGAAAACTAAAACTCAACTTTTTATGTTATGTTTGGAGTGATGGCTTCTTCCTGTCTGAGTGGCTTTTCACTCAGACAGACTCTTTTCACTGTAAATATATGCAGGGACGTTTCTCGGTCAATGGGTAAGTTTGCCAGCTGTTGAAGGTGGTAAGAAAATCAAAATAATTAAACAGTTCTTCCATATCCATTGTTATCTTAAATACGTTTCACAGAAACCCTGATTTCTTGTTTGTTACATTCTTAGTAACCATAACGCATAACAGAGCTTTGATTGAAAGAGTTAATTATTTCTTGCCAACATGTAAGCATTACTCATAAAATACATGGCAGATACGATAATTGGTTATCAAACAATGCAAGAGTAGACATTGTAGCAGTATAGTATATGTATGTAGTGAAACATCCTTTATTTAATAAATCAATTATCTCAACTGTTGTAAATCATTCTGTTCAGGAGTCTGCATGTTTGTACTGCTCAGCAACATCTCAGTCTATGCTTTTTGTTCAGGATGAATGGCCTGAGGACATCAAAAGCCATCACCGTCATGTAGGCTTTCACAACTTTTTAAAGACTATAGTAATCTGAACATATGTGAATTTTAGAAAGGTTTTAAAAATTTTATCAATGATCCTTAGCTGAGGAAGCAATTCATTGATCACCAGATGTGCAGAAATTTGTAAGATTCTTTGGATTAGGAGGAAAAACTTTATGTTTCACTACACTTTTCGTAGTGTATATGGTGCAGTAAAAATACTCAGGACTGTCTCATTTCTTAATGCTTGTTATATATTTATTTGTATGGAATTGACAGTTTGTATATATATTAGGCCTTAAATTATTTTCTTCTTTTTTATAAAACTTGATTGTCTATAGACGGTGCTGTAAAAATAATCCAGAACTTCAAATTATGTTATTGTTCTTAAAGCTTCATAAGGTATTTATTTGTGACTGATTTATGAAACAACTCCTTTCACTAGAGCTTTTTTTCTGTTTTGCATTTCATTACTGTCTTAATAGTAAAGATTTCCTTACTTAAATGACCAGTTAGTACATCTTAACGTGTTTTTTTTTTTATCAATTACGCCATTAAACCTCTAATGCTAAAGAAGGGTTTTTGAATAATTAACAGTAGACCTTTGCTAAAAATTTTATTTCGTTTGAGGGTGTGTGAACATTTACCCGATGACAGTAAGAACCATATGGATGTTTCTGTGGGTTTCTAAAAGTACAAAAAATAAAAATATGTAATATACAATTTGCTTGCTGACTAGCAGGAGTGACTCTGCATTAAGAGCAATAGCAGACTATTCTCATTATCTTAATCAATTATCTTTAGTATTTTAAAATCCTATAATCAGTGAGATTAACTATTTAACATTTGCACCTATGTATACATAATTGCCCAGGGCTTTGATAAAACAAAAACCATATAAGCACTAAATGTGCAACAGAGAACCTAAGCCTGCTAAGGTGCCACTTACAGCCACAACCCTGATGCACTTTCAATCAATAAAAATTGTTGGTAATGTATATTCTTTGTTGGGTTTGTTTAAGATTTCTATTCAACTGGAAAAAAAGTGGGTTTTCTTGTTGTCTCATTGCTAAAAGTTTTAAAGGCAGGCCAAACATTTGGTAGAAACTTCAAGATTCTTTGCTTTACCTCAGTTTGTCTTGATAAACAGACCATACATAGAAATGAAATAACAAAAAAAACAGAAGGTTTGTTAATAGGGTGGAGAACATTTGCAAATAAACATTGCTCTAAAAATAACTGTTAATGAAACGCTAACAACATTAGAAACAGTTATGACTGTGCAGCGAACTGTGTGTTGATCTATGAACGTTACCCTGTTAAGTTTGTTTGCTTCCTTTCAGACAGGTCCACCTGGGACTAATAGCATAAAGTGGCAACTCCAATGTTAGAGCTGAATATACCTCTTTCCTTTCCTCTTTTTTTTCTCACATGGTTATCCATTCAGATATACACAGGAGATCAGGGTTAAGGGGAGCAGCGGGGGAGCATTTAGCAACTGAAGGCCATGCTGGAAATGTTGGAGTGTTATTTAATGAGGTAGAGGATCAGGATGCACAACGCTGAACACACAGGATGCTGTTATAGGAGTCAGGATTGTGTGTGGGGGGGTGTATGTGTGTGTATGTATTTTCGTGGGTGGATGTTGGTGGCAGAAATGACAGCAGGTTGTGTTGTATTCGCACTCAACACTGGCACAGGGCAAGAGAGCAGGATGATGGTGTAGTGAGCCCGAGGGTGGGAAGGAGGGCTAATAAGATCACTTTTTATGGGCCCACAACCCCAGAGGAGTGTTTGTTTGTCTGCATGCATGATGGAGGGGATAGAAAGTTAATGCAAAGGCACTGAAAAATAGGAGTGGGTTGGTCACTGCTGCCCCCTGCAGGGCATCCCTACTGCATGTGTGTGAGTTACATCAGTGTGTGTCTCTCTTGAGAGACGAATATTTCAACATATTTTGTGGACATTTACTTTCTGATTTAGTTCTACATGTTTGTTGCTCATATCAAGCACACTTTATGAAAAACAAGTTGTTCCCTTTCCTGAATTATGTCCTTCATCGAGAATTGCCACAGGGAAGGAAACCACTTTTATTCCTGAGCCCTAACCCAAATGAATATGAGAGCAGTTTGGTTTGCATTATTGATCACCAGTGGTTAACTTTTTAATTCTTCAGTTCTCTGGCAGGGTCAAAGGGACTCATTTCTAAATGGGTTTGTTAAGTATATTTGTGCTGAGTTTGTGCAATAGAAAAACAGAGTCCATTTAGAAAGGAGAGATCCGTGTCACCTCACAGTTCTGCCTCTTCTTCGAGTGGAAATAGATGGAGCGAGATATCAGGGTTGAGTGGTAAAAAAATAAAAAAGGCAGAGGATTGGTGAAAGAATTGGAGGGATGGGGGGGTATAAATTCAAAGAGGAGGGGCTGGATGAGGAGAATATCAATCGGGCATGCAGCGAGAGGCAGCCTGCCACAGTTCGCTTCAGGAGAAAGATTAGAGAGGGGATCAGTGTCATCAGCAGCAGGAGAGTAATGGTGCGGGCCAGGTTCAAGGCTGGAGCCAAGAACGTATCAGCATCACAGCAGCCCACCCCACCCTCCCATCACCTCAACGAAGGCACCCACCCCCCTACATGAAATAGAGGTTAACCGCCAATCTAGAATTTTTCCCCGTCTTTTACTGAGGGTGAAAACTACCGCTGGGAGTCTCAGGACAATTTTTATATAGGATTAGAAAACAAAAATCAATATTTAATTATCTTTGAGCTTTTTGTGTCACTGCATCTTTAGGTCAGTAAGTGTTCGGGAGCCGGGGTCGACCCTACACTGTAAGTGAAGGAATTGTTAAAGAGCCAGCAACATTTTTTTAAATTTCGGTGTGCGTGGAAGAAATTGCATTGAGGTCCTGTAGCCTCGTACAGTGATTTAAGTCAGTTATAGAAACTTCAAGTTTGGAAGAAAAGTCATAGCTGTTAAGGAAATATGTCTCAAATAACTTCTGCGGTCCAGAGTACTTTCTAAATGGCACAGTTGCAGATTCTTATAAATCTCACCCAGACACTGTTTATTATCTATAGAATTACATTTGACCAAAGTGTTTTTTCAGTGCACACTGAAAGGAATTCTTTCATTAATACAAATCTTGGACAAGGCTTACCTGTAAGGCTGTCATAAAAGCCATATGGTCTAGTCACAGTCCTAAAATTATTGTATCAACTACTTTAACCAGAAGTGGCTACTAAGCAGAAGACCTAAGATGAGCCCAATCCTACAAGTCATTCACCTCAAGCATGCAAGAAAGATCACAGAAAGACAGGAGCATGAGCTTAGAATGCCTGCAGAGCCTCTGCATTGCTAAATATTTTACTTTTCCAGGTGAAAGAAACAGCTGACTTTCTTTAACTATGATAGCAGTAGTAAATACACAATATAAACAATCAAGAGAAATACAATACAATAAATACAAACAGGTTTGTACAGAACTGAAGTTAAAAAAAACTTACTGTTGTCAAACTTTTCTTTAGCTTTAATATCTTGGGGTGCATTCAGTATAATTCAAACCTAAATCAAATCAAATACATCAGAATTTATGTCAAAATTTTACTTTACTTCTAGCTGATCATTTCTTTTTTTCAACTAATATTTTTTTAATAACCAATGTCAGATTCCATTTGTTGTGTCGTTTTTTTTATTTGTTATTTGAATCTTAAATATTACCCTAGAATGCCAGTTGATAGCCAGACTATCATCACTGTCCTTTTACTACAGCATCATACAGTCCCACATAGGACTGCACACAGATAGCATCCTCCCCAGTACATAAAACACTGGCTGTTTACACGACTCTCAGACGCTGTATTAGATTAAGGTGGCTCTTTAGCTTTTTTTTTTCCCTGTGGCAGTGGCCGATGAGACTGTGGAGTGGATGTGACGGGCGCTTAAGCGGTGACAAGCAGAAGGTCAGTGCCGCTGATGAAGGAGTGAGACCAGCTGGCCCTTTTGATGTAGCCATCTTTTAAAGGACGAGGGAATCTATCCTTTTTAAAGCACACTCTCCCGCTGGACTGGGAAGGACAGTAAAGGAGAGACACAGACAGGATGGAGAAAACAAAAAGAAACAAGTGAAAGCAGAGAGCAAGAGTTAAAATGTCTGAATTTAGATCTGCGGCTCTATAACAGACACAAATGACTCCTCCAGTCCTCCAGGCTATTTATTACAGTGATGAAGAGAATAGAAGTCCACAATGAATCAGACTCTCCTGTCCTTTGTGCAGCACATCAGGATACTCATGGACAGATACTGTCTTTGCTTGATTGAAGTTGTGTGATTGTGTAATGAAAGGGCCTAGGAACACCAGGTGAGAGGAATAAAAAAATGAAAACACGTCATCTGGTGTTTTGCACAATACCTTTGCTTTAAAATGCTGACAAAAAGTTACACAATATAGTGAAGATTCAGGCTTCATATAAAATGTAAAGGTATGCATTATGAAAAAAAAAATGAAAATTGATGTTTAGTATATCTAAGTGAAGCATGATTGTTTGAAAGCATAATGCTCAGATATTTTACCGTAAGCGGAAAGATTTCAGCCACATTTTATTATCAACTTATTTTCATCTTTTATTTTATTTAGAAAATTGGAGTACAAACCACATATAAATAAGAAAGTCTAGAGCAGCATATCTATTTTAGCTTTAAAAGTTAGCTAATTTCTACTTAGCAGTATTGATTCAAATCTATCTCGGTGAAAAGTATTTAAATTATTACATTCATTTATTAATAAAATTCTTTAAACATGTTGTCAATCTACAGTTGCCAAAAATAAGATAAGTAGAGAAAATAATGCAAAACGAATCAAGCAAATTTACACAAATGGAAATAATAGAGAAAACAAACAAATAAAATGGCAAAACGTATTGCAGCTGCTAAGTGGGTTTATGTGAATGAGCAACTGTTCATTGAAAGCTATTTATACAAGCGTGACTAAATGGTGAATAGCTGTAATTGCCACATTTACAGCATAATACTTTTTCTTCCGTTCCTTACATTTAAAATATTAACCTCTTTCCTTTATTTGCTCTCTTTTTCAGCACATCTGCTCTCTTAATGCCATCTTAGTGTGTGTCAGTGTGTGTGTCAGTGTGTAATGCTGATCTGCACTGTGCTGAGCAAAGCCACTCAAGAATACATATGCCTCATTTCCCTTTATGAGAATGAGGGAAGTCCCATGTGCTGATTATCCTATATATAGGCCATTGTAATCATAGACCAGTGGAAAGTAGAAGGTCGGTATGGGGATAGAGCCTGATTCTGTATCACTGAATTATGAATGCGGAATTTCATTTCCTTGTTTAGAGAGCAGAGAAGGACACAGAGAGAGTAAAATGAGAAATAGGGCAAATCTTTTCTTTGGTATGCTACAGAATCTACATCCTACCTTTTGTGTCATTTAGAAATCATGCTGCAGTCATGATAAATGAAATAAGATAATTAACACCCTCCTAAGGGAAGTTCTAAAGGTGTTTTTGTCGTACTTATGAGTGAGCTGTCAGGATGTTTCCTCCACCTAAGCCGTTGCTGTCTCTTACGCCCTCTCCCTCCCTTTTTCCTGACACCTTCTTTGAGCGTAATACACACCAGCAAGCAATCGATACACACTCAGCCGAGACCCAGGAGGAATTGTGGCAGTGTAGGCACCACACATTACAAGCCGGCCAAGGCCAATAAGCTGTAGAACGGAGAAGGAGAAAGACAAAATTGAAGCTCTTGCTAAATAACAGTTTCTGCACACAGACCTTTCCTGATGGCTGGAACTTCTCTTTACCCTGCATTATGTCTCATTTCTCTCTCCAGCAGAGGAATTTATTCAGATTTAGATACAGCTTGTCATTGTGATCAAAGTGACACTAATTCGGGGGCAATCTGTTCCTTTTTTTCCTTTTTTTTTTTAAATACTCTCTTGCCACCCACCTTATTATGATTATTATTGTAACAAATTTAATGAAATGCACAGTGCGCCAAAGAAAGAGATACGCAACTACGTTACCATAGCAACATATCACACCACCAACACTGCATCATACACATAGATGACAGACAGAACCCATTAAGCCCACTGAGACTTAGAAACACTGTCTGGGTGCATGCAGATGAGAGTCTTCGAGTGTCAGTGTACATCCTTGTGACTGTGCGCATGTTTTATCTGCTTAGCAAAAAATTGTTACATTAAATTTGAAGGACATCTAATGCCTTCATGTGGAGGAAAAAAAAATAAAACAAAATTAAAATGTATTTAGAGTTAGTAAATTTAGCAGAAAATTGTCCTTAATCATGCCTGATTTGATATATTATTATCTATTTATTAAGGGTAGTCTTGTTGTACACTGGTCATAAAGACAGGGACAAGATCAACTCTAGATTGTGATGTGTCATTAAGCAGATGAGCCACTGTAATAGAAACTTGTATTTTAGATATTTTAAACATATCAGAAAATTTCATTAATATTGGTGGAAGAAGTTTGGCATATTTCTTCATTCAGTGTATCATTTAAAGGCAATAAATTACACTAAAGTAAAACGCTGAATCAACATTATTTAAGTTTTTTCAGTCAGTTTAGTCACCTAATCACCAAGCTCCTCTTGCCTCTATAGGTTAGAATGATAAAGTATAAACAATAACAAGAAGCCTGGAGTCTTACGCCCTTTTTTGTCTATAACTGGACATTGAATTTTTCACATCAGAATTTGAATCATGCTCATCAAAGTGGTGGGATGGATTACATCTCTTATCTTAAGCACAAGTTCATTACTGTTTTTTTTTCTGTAGATAAAGATGTACTTATTTTAAACAGCATAATATCTTAAAGACACTAGTTTTGTTTCTGATAGCAATAACTTCAAAAGCCATTTTGACCAAAGTTTGTCCTGTACATTTTATCATTTGGTTCGACCTACAGATAACAGAAAAAAGATGGTAGCTATAAAAGTTAGATTAGAAAACTATATAACAGGAATATTATCATGCACGTGCCAGAGGATATACATTTAATACTTGCGGTGCTGAAAAGACCGCCTCTAAAGGTTATTTGAATTTTGTTTGTTTGGGTTTTTTTTTTTTTTTTTTGCAAATCTTAATCAAAGTTCTTTTTGACCATGTCATTGTTAAGCGAGTGGATTTTTGCAGAGCCTTTGCATAATGCCAACCATTTTAAGCACCTTTTAAATAAGAGTCATGTCCACCCAGCCACACTGAAAGGAGGAAATAAAGTCATACAGAACAAACATGGTAGGCAACATGTAGTTAAGTCATATCCCCAAGGAATATTAACATTCTGCATAAAACTGAAATAAAGTCTATAAGTTTTGATAAAACTGGAATAAAGTCTACAAATTTTGATCTATTGGTGCAATAGTTCAAAGGTACATCTATTTTAATTTTTATTTAATGTACAATTTTAATCCAGTGTCAAGTGCTTCCAGAACAACTATTTGAAGACAAAAGATGCATGTCATTTATCTGAATACATTTTAAATAAATGCAGAGATTAAGTAGTTTTAAAGTTGGACCAACTGATGGTGAGGAGATATCCGCAGGAGTTTATTGTCAGGGTGAAGTAAACAACCATGTTTTCATAAACTGTGACTAAATGCTGAACTGTTTTTGTTTGCACTATTCAGCAGCTGTTCTTTGGTCATAAATTTAGAATGAACGTGCTGTACGGTGCGTTAGTCTGTGCATGTTTTTGTTCTGATTGGGTAAATACGTTTTACCGTTTTGAAGCTTCCTGCTGGTTGAAAGATTCCCCCGAAGTTACTGAAAAGAAGAAGGCCTCCAGCATCGTCTGTCCCCCTGATTACAATCAGCAGCATACAGATAACAGTGTTTGGAATGAATTAGATGCCAAAAACACCTGTCATTTCCCCGGCAGAATTCAAGGGAAATTATAAATAACAGCAACATCAAAAAAGTGTTTTGTGATTTATATTTTTACATATTTTAACTTTGAAACACAATTTCTTACATATTTATTCATAGTAAAGGGCAGCAATTCCATCACAACCTCAACCTTTAAGTGGCCACTTATAAATAGCTTGGGTTCTATGGGCAGTGAAATAAAAATAAAGAAGGTGATTTTGTTTATCACTTTTTCACACCTAGAGTATTAGATGAATACCTTAATTCCTTATGTCTTGGTCTGCTGCCATGTTTTCTGCGTTAAACATATCAGCGTCCTCTTTCTCTGCCACCCCATCCCCCTACCCAATATCTTACCTTCATCTCCTTCATTCCCTTCATCCATCCTCACCCGTTCTTCACTCATAGATTGACTCTTTCCAATTACATGAGCTGTTTCTTCAATCACACTATAACAAATTACCTGACAAATTAATAAAAAAAAAAAAAAACTGCAACGTTTCTATGCTTTAGCTTGAGCTGGTGCTACACTTAATGAAATTTGCTAAGCTGTACATCAGAAGTCTGTTGTCAGCCATGCGTAGCTGCTCAGATCCTCCTGATTTTCCCCTGCTGTTTCGGTATGCTTCATACGGTCAATTATTTCCACAAATAATGTATATCAATGCAAGCTATATTTGTGATGGTTGTTTATTTTTTATACTATCCCTTAGCTTAATCGAACTTCTGGAATATTAACAGAAAACCTTAAGGCATGTCTTCATGCCCATTTTCTGGATACAATGCAAGTTTTAAGCTTTATTTATGTGTCTGAATTCCCATGCATTGCAAAAGAATTTACACCACTTAAAGGTAAAGTGGAAAATATTCTTTTTCCGGGTGGATCAAAATCAGTGGTCCTTTTAATTGACAATCATTCTTTTCATGTTTACGTAAGGCCAACCTACGTGATGGTCCCCATTTTCACTGGCTGGTGGTGAGCCTGACATAGTGGAGAAATTTCAAATTTTCTTTTAGAAAGTAAGCTTGTATGAGCAATGCACACAGAAACTTTTAAACAGAGCTTGCACGAGGAGAAATGGGCTCATGCATGCTCTCACACACATTTAATATGCGTTCCCTCTCGGTAGCGGGTATACGACGGAGTATTAGGGCCAGGCTAGAGATCTTTTTTTTCTTCTATTTCGAGAATAAATTCATAAAATAATGAGAATAAAGTCATAATAGTGAGAGAATAAAGTCCTAAAATTACAAGAAACAAGTTGTATTTTATCACAACTCCTACAAGAAGCACATTCTTCCCTAAAATGAGGAATGTTAAGCATTATGTGAAGTAATACTTTGGCTCTGGTTTAACAAATAAGGAAATCTTTTAGCACACCAGAATCAAATTGGGCAGGATGTCAAAGTTGTCTCAGGTTGCTGTTTGGTGCTGGTAGGCCTTCATCTTCTGGTCGGAGCTTGAAGCTTTCTTTCTGAAACGAGTTGTTGAATGATAACTTCAATCTTGTAATTACAACTTTATTCTCGTAATGTTACAACTTTATTCTTGCAATGTTACAACTTTATTCTCGTAATGTTAACACTTTATTCACGTAAAGTTGCGACTTTATCCTCGAAATAGAAGAAAAAAATCTCTAGCCTGGCCCTAATACTCCGTCATAGGGAACAGGGTTGTGCATGTGCATTTTTTTTTTTAAAGTGGAGAGGGCGTGTCTTTTAAAAAAAAAATCACAAAGATCCTCCACAATACCTTTAACTTTTTCTCTTTTTGTAACATTACAAACCTGCTCTTTAAAATTATATAATTGGATTTTGTTTATTTTGTATTGTTGTTTTGTTGTTGATTTCACAAAGCAGGGTGGGGTGAAAACTCAAAGTTCTTGGATAAGGATCTGCACATACCAGGAACGGGTGCAAAAAAAAAAAAGAAAAAGCCAATTACCCTGAGTCTAGTTTACACTGCAACATAGTCTTTTATAGACACAGTCTTCTCTTTCTGCTTGGCATCAAGGTTTACTAACCCTGTGTCTGTCAGAGAAATCAGAGAAGATACGTAATTTTTATTTGGAGAAACGTCTCAGAGACACCTCACTGTGTATATTATGTTTGGTTTTTTTTAAGGTTTTTTCTGCACTAGTGGCTGTTTTTTTGTACAGTGGGCTGACAGGAAAAGGGGGTACAAGAGAAGGGGGCGAGACATGCGACAAAGGACTAAAGCCTCCGTATATGGGTTGTGTGCGCTAACCCATGTTCAACAGAACCTTGCCTCTCACCATGTGTTTTGCCAGGAATGTTACCATTCCATAATCACAGACCAACAAGACTAATATAATAACTATTGAACAGAATTGTGTATCATTGAAAGCAACAATTAGGTCAGTATTAAATTTTGAGACTCCAGGCACTCATTTTTCATTTATAGAAGGGGTTTGTGTGAAAAAGAAGTCATTTTATTCCTGTAATTTGCAGGTAGGCCTTGATACAATATTCAAACATTATTACCACTAAAGAAGAAGGGAAGGTGTCGTAGTAGAATACACTAAATACCTTGGTGTTCACCTGGTCAACACACTTGACTGGAGACGTAACTGGGAAGCTGTTTTCAAGAAAGCATACTATTTCTTCATGAAGCCTACAGTAGGTCCTTCAGTGTTTGTGGCAAGACACTGCATATATTAGGTCTACTGTGGCGAGCGATCTCTTCTGACATCATCTGTTGATCTGGCAGCATCAAAGCAAATGACAAACTGATAAAGAAGGTCAGCTCTGTTCTGGAAACCTCTCTAGAGTTCTCCTTAGTTTCAATGAAGTTTATTTATATTGCGCCAAGTGAGACAATGCAGGCAAATCATACATCCAGATTGGTGATAAATGTCTTTCTAAAGATGCATTTACACCAAAGGCGAAACATGTGAAACATAGTCTGCTTTTGCTTACCTTGAAATTCATCTGGCCAGTGAAATCAATTTCACTGGCAAAAGGCTTTACATCGTTCAGTCTACTGGTTGTTGGTTTCACCTCAACATGGTGGCCAGGGATTCTATTGTTGGGGGATTGGTTGCCTAGTGGTTAGAGCAGTGTGCTTGTGCTCTGAGAAGGTTGCAAGTACCCAGTTCAATCCCAGCAGACTGCACCCTTTGATTCAGCTGTGTTGAAGCAGGGATGCATCTAAAATCTGTAGGACAGTAGATCTTGAGGACCAGGGTTGGAGACCACTGCCCTAGGGGATGGGTTAAAATGCAGAGGTGAATTTCTCCAGTGAGATTAATAAAGTGAAATCATTATTATCCTACAGAGAAATTTGCCAAAATCCCACAATTTGCTTCCCGTCATTCCCCATCTTCGCCTTGCAGCACTCCAGAGCCGCCCTCTACATAGAGATAATATTGAAATCATTGGCTCCAGCTGCAAAATTCACGTTTTGTGTCAATGTAAATTAAAAGAGACTCAGTTAATTAGATCTAGTCATTGACTTTGCAAAATCTGCTCCAACTTGATGATCAAGTAGTGACGGTGGACAGTTTACATAATGCTCTCATATGCTTTATTTTTTAGGACAGTTTAAGCCATTGTTCAATAACCAATAACCTCCAGATCAAAGGTTAACAACCTTTAGAACTCTAAACACCGACTTTGCCTTTTATCCAACTAAACAAAATTTGCATAGCTGGTAAAATATTACAACACAAGTAGGCACATCAATTAGTGATTACAGCAGTTCTCATCAACCAACTTGTTCCTGATCAGTCTGCTTTCTCACCTCAGACCAACCAGAAAGTTCAACTGACTTCCTGCAATTCTCACTTCCAGATTTTTCTTGATTTTTATAAATGAAACAATAAAACTGTAAATCAGTTTTCTTTCACTTAACCTTGTGGTGGACATTTTGATGGACTGTCGCTCCATGTCCTAATCTAGAATTTAAAAAAAAAAGTGATAATACTTTGCACTGATTCTTTTTTTTTTAATTTTCTAAAGGCGTCTGATTTGATCCAAAAAGGATCTGATTTTATCCAATCAGTATTTTTTCATCACCCAAATGTAAAAATAGTACAGGGTTTTTATTTTTCTATAAAGTGTGATGCAGTTTAGATCGCAGAAAAATACACTGTTAAAAAAATAAAGGGAATACTCAAATAACACATACTAGGTCTGAATTAAATATGCTCCTTGAATACTTTGTTCTGTACGAAGTTGAATGTGCTGACAACAAAATCACACAAAGTCATCGTACATCCATCCGTTTTCTGTCACGCTTATCCCTGCTGGGGATGCAAGGGGTGCTGGTGCCTATCTCCAGCTGTCTAAGGGCGAGAGGCAGGGTCCACCCTGGACAGATCGCCAGTCCATCACAGGACAACACAAAGACAAACAGGATAAACAACCATTCACACACACACATACTCACACCTAAGGAGAATTTAGAGAAGCCAGTTAACCTAACAGTCGTGTTTTTAGACTGTGGGGAAGCTGGAGTTCCTGGAGAGCTCTAGCCTCATGAGACCATCCTGATCTCGCGAGCTTTCAAAATTTCACTCGCTAATCAGTCTGGAGACTCTCCGTTGAAGAAAATTTGGA
>NW_015150502.1:1354691-1371943 GCF_000732505.1 Cyprinodon variegatus
TTTGCTCTTCTCCCGACTGGTTTCGGCAAGAGTTTGATCTATCAATTGGCTCCTCTTCGTCGTGGCCTTGTTACATCATATGCTTCGTTGATCTGATTGGTTTATTTGGCCCGTCTATCACCAACATAGGCCAATCAGCTAACCAGTATTTTGGCCCCTTCCCAAAATTACTTCTACGGAAGGTTTCCAGATGGATATGCGGAGCAAATCCATCTGGCGGAGTCAGGTTAGGAGAGCTCAGGGAGAACATGCAAACTCCATGCAGAAAGACCTCGCGCCGGGAATCAAACCCGGAACCTTCTTAAGGCACAAACAAAAATCATCAATGCAAATAAATTTGATTAACCAATAGAGGCCTAGCTTTGGAATCACTCACAAAATTAAACTTGGGAAACACCATACAGGTTCATACATCTATGATGTCATCAAAGTTGTAGGTGCATGCTCATTTGCGGCCTGCTGAAGGTTTTTTACAGGGCTCTGGTGGTACTACTCCTGGTCCTCCTTGCACAAAGGCAGAGCTAGCATTGTGTCTTGCTAATTGCCAATAATTTTCACCTGTTTTTTTAACCCTTTGCACAACAACATGTGAAATTGATTGTCAATCAGTGTTATTTGCTAAGTGGACAGCTTGATTTCACATAGGTTTGATTTGATTGAAGTTATACTGTGTTATGTGTTCACTTGATTATTTTTTTGGAGCAGTGTTTTATTCCTCTCTGAACATTCATTATTTATCTATAACTGCACATTCATTTTTCACACATTGACATTGACATGCAGCTCTGAATTGAGCTATGGAAAGAAAGTCTGACGTTGCACAAACCTGTGTGTCTGCAGTGGCTGATTTGTCGTATATCTGCTACACATTTAAAGGTTTATTTATGAGGAGAGGTATTCCTATGACATTCTGGTGCCACCTTTACAGCATCAATACCTGTCAGTATGATGTTATTCAATATTGAGTGAATTTAATGTTAAACATGAAGTGTAATGCTATAATTTGCCATAGAAAGCCAGGTCTAGAGGTACGCAGACTGAGGGAAATCCGCTGCTTGTTCTGCCTCATGATAACACAGTGTATTATTGTGGATTTTTTAAGTATTACTCTGATGGCTTATTGAACCTGCCAATTCACATTCAGCTGAGTGTGTGAAAGCCCTCGTTGTTGTGAAAGGTCTTTTCATTATGAAAAGCTTATCACGTCTCGGGTTGTAAACTGCCTGAATACCACAGCAGAGTTTGCAGCGAGCTCGTTTCCCCTTGAAAAGAAACATTCCAACCAAAGGAGGGATTTTTTAGTTCTGGATGGGGCTCAGGACGCAGAAAGCAGATGCTGGTGTTGGAGCTGAGCCAACCTGAGCAGGAGACCGGAGACCCGGATGGTGCACTTGAACAGAAAGGGAAAGATGTTTGCTTTTTAGATGTGGCTTTCAAATGGAGGGAGGACTATAAAAGGCAAACATCCAGAACTAAGCCTTAAAGTCAAGGCCAAGGCCTGTCAGACAAGCACATATGCAGCATCGCTCATTTTTGGAAACAATCATGCTTTCCTTACACTTAGACCTCTTCTACAATTATCTACGCTACCTAATGTAGAAAATATTTTAGACTTCTTTCCACCCTGCTTTTTGTAAGATTTCTCTAATAAGAAGCAGCCCACTTTTAACTTGCCAGTAATACTGGGTTTCGTGGAAGACATAAGAGTCCAAAGTTCTGGTTCTGTCCTGGTTAACAGATTCAACTCTTTGGGGAAGGCTGTCCATAAGGTTTAGGAGTGTCTTTATAGGAGTTTTTGGCCATCCTTCCAGAAAAGCATTTGGGAGGTCACATTGATCTTTGACGAGAAAGCTTGGCTCTCCATCTACACTCTAATTCATCCCAAAGGTGTTCTATCAGGTTGAGGTTAAGGACTCTGTGTAGGCTAATCAAGTTCTACCTCTCCAGACTCTTCCATTCATGTCTTAATGGATCTTGCTCTGTACACTGGTGGGGGTGGGGACCTGCTCAAAACTGTTCCCACAAATTTGTGAGCATGGAATTGTGTTGTGTAAATGAAAATTTACTCTTGGCACAATGCAGTCAGACAAGTACCGTTCTACTAGCAACTGCCATACCCAGACTTGTCCATCAGATTTTCAGAAGGAGAAACGTGATGCGTCACTCCCAAGAACACATCCCCACACCTCTGGATTCCAGTGGCGGCATGTTCCACTGCATCAACATCAACAACCATTGCGATTGGTAAACCTGTTCCATCAAGCTCTCTCCTCACTGTTCTTGAGCTAATCTGAAGTCCACATGGAGTTTGGAGGGGTGTAGTGATTTATTCTGCAGAAGGTCAGCAACCTCTTCACACCTAGATGAGTTGCTGTCATTCCAAGACACTCCCATGTTGTTATGATACAGTTGTGGAATATTTAGAAGCGTGTAAATTTCTCAACTGTATTTACTAGAATTTACTGAAGGCCAAAGAGAAACCTATTATTTCACAGACAACAGTCTGCAACTCTAGGAGCTTGATTTTATAGACCTGTGGCCGTAGAAGTGATTAGAACACCAGATCCAAATAATTTGGATGGGGGAGTAAATAATTCAGACAATTAAGTGTACATAAAACTTATATATATATGCATATATCCCTAAAAACCTAAATAAAACAACAACTGCTTGCCAGGATAACATATATATGTAGTGGATAAATATTGTTTTAACTACTGGATTATTTTTCCAACAGTTTTTGCGAGAGACTCTGCTGCTGCAATAAAAGAAGGTAAGGCTTGTGACACATCTTTAGGAGCACCGATTAAAAATGATCTAACCCATATTTTGATTAGACTCTCATGAAAGTTAGAATTAACTAAAGCTTAAGCTGAGTGTTTGACCTCAGCAAGCTTTCCGTGAACCCTCCCTGTAGGTTTTTGGAGAACATAAATCTATGAAAAATAGTCTTTCTGCTGAGCACCTGCTAGATGGCCACACACTTCACCCCTGCTAGAAGCCTTTAATGACAGCCAAGATGACTTCTCAAGGCACCTCTCTTCCAGGTCAATCTGAAACACACATAATGCTTTTCCAGCACTGGATCTGTTTAATGCTTGTTGTGGTATTGGTCAAGGCTGGGGTTATATTGCTTTATAATAGGCTGCAACATACTGCAGAATGGAGTAAAATAAATCTAAACTAGATGTTGATATTGGTCACATTTGTCATCATAACACTTTTACACTGGCTCACTTCCAGGTTCTAGTAATTGGAACTTTGAGGAGTCATTTTTGTACAACTTTACACCTTAATTGGTTGACTAAAACAAAGTGTCTGGCCCTTGAGGTCAAGGGCATTAAAAAATATACAGTCTGGAACCTTGAATAGCTGTGTGTGCTTGTGTGCGCATGTGTAATACTGTATGTGTGTGTGTGTCCACCTGCTTTTGTGTTTACACCAGACAGTGAGTTAGTCCGCTTTGGTCTTCAGTAGGTTGCTATAAAAGTCAAAAATCAAATCACACCCAAAGGAGGGATTTTACCAAAGAAATTCCCAGCCAGGAGAAAGCTGTAAAATGTTATGTGTTCTCTGGGAGCACTTTGAATGAAGGAACTTCAACATGATATGATGTCTGAGCTCCACTTTAACCGTTGGCTCAGAATTTACGTATTGGAAGGGAAAAGATAGAAACATTCATAACTTGGGAATCTAAGCACAGAAAGATTTGATTTCGATATTTGGCTATTGTATTTGTCCAGGTTGTGTCAGCCACACAGTTATGCATTGTTTAATGAAACCAAGAACGTTCTGGATTGAAACAATTGGTTGTCCGGGGACACTTCTGTTGGGTTCATTACATCATTCAGCTTTCACACACGTATAGTTTTCACTAACAATCGAAAGGAATAAAGGGACTGAGAAAACTTTTTAATTACTTGCTTATTCGGCTTCACTTAGTTGCATTATACCAGCGTGTACATTTTTCTTGTATCAAATCAGTTGCATTGAATTTGTTGGAGTATTATGACTCTGAGTGTGATTACGGGAACAAGTGTGAGGTGAGTAAGTATGCCAACATCCTGCAGCTGTGAAGGAACTAACAGTCTAAAGCCATTGAGGAAAGTTCGTGGAGGGTGTGTGAATTTGCCCATGAGGGCAAGGTAAACTAGAATGAAATAACTAACCCCCAAGGTAGCAACCACTGTAAAAGAATAAAAATATGTTGAAACATTAAGTTACTCACTATAGACAAGATATGGCATGACACCATTTACCATCTGGGTTTTTTTCTATTTGAATCTGGGATTTTACTGCAAAGCGATACACAGGAAATAGGTTTATTTTTGGATAACATTGCTTATAGACTGATTGATTCATTCTTGGAATGTGTCTCAATTAGACAATGCTATAATTATACATCCTTACAGGCTCACCGCCATCCAGAAACATAAAAAAAGGAAACAATTAAAATAGTGATTATTTTGCATGTTACCAACATGTGGAGCTTAGTGTTAGGAGGCCAGTGCAGCTGCTGAACGAGAAGGAGAAGAACTCCAGAAAAAGTGATAAGAAAGAGCAAA
Organism: Cyprinodon variegatus; assembly: GCF_000732505.1. Taxonomy (NCBI): domain Eukaryota; kingdom Metazoa; phylum Chordata; class Actinopteri; order Cyprinodontiformes; family Cyprinodontidae; genus Cyprinodon; species Cyprinodon variegatus. Next base: position 1,359,257 of record NW_015150502.1, read on the forward strand.
GGCAGAAGTTTTGAATTTCATCTTAAAAAATAGAACTTAAGAAAGCACCGTCGTCATATAATGCTGAAAGCCTGAACACTTAATTCCAGCTACTCCTTTGAGGGTCCAGGCAAGGCTCGGCAAATGGACACATGAGTGACAGCTCATCAGAATAACAGGGTCTGATGTGGGAGCCACGTGACCTCCTGCTCTGAAACATTCCTAATGCAGGTGCTGAGTAAACAGAAAATGTAAACATCAGTTATTTAACGAGCCTCCACTGCTCCACCCTTCAACCCCCCAACTCTCCTCCCACCAACTGCCCTCATCCTGCACCCCTGCCCCAGCATCCATGCCTCTTTACACATTAAGTATGCATTGATTCAGCCTTCCCCTCTGTTATAAATACAGCATCGATCTGGGCTGAGATCAATAAACTCATTCACATGCATAGAGCCACTTTGATAACTCTCCTACTCGCAATAACATCCTTCTCTCTCACTCTCTCTATCGCTTTCCATCTCTATAGCTTCACATACTGCTCTGCATCATTCATTATTTTCTCTCTATAAATATAAATGTATGAGTAAAGAGTATTACTATTGGCTGTAAAAATCCTCTAAATGGCAGACAGCCTCTTTCAATCCATAATTTCTATGCGATACCTAACCATCTAGATTACTGTTAATATCGATGATGCAAGTAATTGCACACATAATAGTTAAATGGCTTGTTTCCAACAGCAGTCTGAAATTACAATATTTATAAAAATAATTTGTCTTAAACTAAAACACCAATTTTTAAATAGTTTTAAAGGACAAGTCCAGTCATATTCAGAATTCAAACTTCTAAAAGTACTTTAAATATGAAATTATTACATACTGTTCAATAAATGCTACGTGTTTTGAATTAAGAATAGATAAGATCATTTCATTTTAATATGATTTGCCGGAGAAAATCCATGTTTTTCAAAGAACACTACTGCCACCTACCGGGTTTGTGACGTCACGGTGCGGTATCGGCTGTTGATCAAGTCCCATTGCTGTATCTGGTGTTTGTCACAACGCGCTATTATCCAAGCCATCTTGAAAACATTCTTCTTGGAAATGTCTGCTACATATTACGTGTTTTTTCTCTGGCTAGAAGTTCGATGCCAAATCCTTCCTCGTCAAGTTGGCAATCTAACGACCAGGGCCGCAGTAACCCATCCGTGAAGGATCATTAATCAGAAAGATGAAATAATTTTTTTTTTCGCTTTTACCTGATGTACATCAGACTGCTATTCACGTGGGCATTGTCAGTTCAGCTATAACTCTTGAATTTTAATGGTAAAGTCCTCTCAAAATCTGTATAATAGTTCCCATTGATTTTGCTTGTAAAGCGGGGAGAATGGCGCTAGGCTTACCGCACTGTGACGTCACTGCTGGAAGACGTGAGGAGAGAGGTGTTACTATATTTGGGCAAACATAGCCATTCCCAGACTCAGTGATTGTGACGGAAAATGTTTTTTTTTTTTTTTTTTTACTGATTAATACTAAATTCATAAAAACACAGCGAACGTATTAGTTTTAGATATAAATGATGACCTATTAGTTATTCCTTGCTGACCGGGCTTTTCCTTTAAGATGTGAGAGGACCCAATTAAGATGCCATGTTAAAATCCTCACCCAAACCCAGAACAGTTGTTATTACTGATAAAGCTTGAACAAGAGTTTACTTTAATTCTCTTTTCTTTCTCTTTGTTTTTTACTTTTCATATCTAAACTGTTAAAAAAAAGGTCAAATAGGATGCTTCCCTTGTTTAAATGTTGAAACTGTATGTAGCTTACTTAACAGCTCATTGCAAAAGTATTTACTTTGGTTGAATTTTTTTTAGAATTTATTCTTTTCAGTTGTAAAAATGGAAGGAAATTGGCACATTTACTATGGCCTTTTGTGTTTCTAAATATCATTTTTATCAATGTTTATAAAGGATTGATTATATTCCATGTGCAGCTACAGGATCATTTCCCTATGAGGGTGAGTGCTGTATTTCTCTGTGTCTTTATATCTTATAATGTTATTTAGGTATGGTTAATTATACATTTCCAAAGAACTTTGCATAACTTACTTCAATCTGCTTTGCTCAGCAGTTAAGGGCACCGCATTGCTTTCTGAAGTTGAATTATTTTTAAATAATACTTTAACTTCACTTTAGGCACAGCTGCACTGTGAAGGCCTCCGTTTTCTTGAAGAACATTAATGAAGAGTCATCATCTTGAAGACCAAGCGACACAGCAAGTAGGTCATGAAAAAACTGTAAAGAAGTTTACATCATTATAAGGGGCTGCAATGATCCAGTCCCGATTGGAAGAACCAGTTATTTTCCCCTTGATCATGTACAGTAGGACCGAAACTGAACAGTGTGGCCTCTCACCAAAATGCTGTTTTCAAAAAAGAAGATCAAGCTAATCTTGCACATCATGTTTGATCAAAAATCGCATGTAGTCCTCAAGTTGGTGCATACCGCAAGGATTCTGATTTGGATCTTACTTTGCCATCAATGAAGACTTCAGCACAAATATACAAAGCAGAAGTAGAAATACATGTCCTTTTATGTTTGAAGAGTGAAACCCGGGTGATAGACGTGCATGGAACAAACTAATGGCAGCTTAGAAGATAAGTAGAAGCTCTTAGGGTTGTTCCTATTAAATTCTTGGAAATAGTACAGTTTCTGCTAGACTATCCCATGATAAGGTGATTCCTAAAAACTGAAAATGATACACAGCAAACAGTGTGTTGAGGTGAGGGAAGGTATGCAGGGGTTGGTGTTCTCCAAAAATCCACCAGTATAGACAGCACAGAGTGTTGTAGGTTGAGGTCCACTTATACTGTAGGTGAGGCAGAGGCTTTGGGCTGGATGAGCTTCTGATGATGGATGTTTGGACTGAGGATGTTAAAGACCTGGCATAAGTCCACAACAGGGTTCTGGTGTCTGATACTGGGTGGTTAAAGATGCAGTGTTGCCCAAGCCTAACAGTATTACAGTATCTGCCAAGTATGAGCAACCTCCTAAAGTTCCATGGACTTGTTGAAGATGTGAGTTAGATTGGGGCCAGTTGGTAAGCATAAGCTTCTTGCACTGAAAGAACCTTTTAACATCTAAGATAATAAACGCAAATAGGGGTCTGTCGAAGGTGGAGGGTCATGTGAAGGTTTTGTGGTGCGATTTTGATGAGTGCCAGAGGCATGCCAGAAACAACTTGGAGCTATAATTACAGTGAAAGGTGATGCCATAAGGAGGGGTGCTGATTACAAATCTGATCCCTGCTCCCTAAAAAAAAACGTAATTCTTTGTGGTTGCAGAGTTCAATATTTTTAAGGGTCATGAATTCGTTCTCAACACACTATACAGTCAAATGTCCATATGGATGAGAACAAGGCGGCCCACATGGAGCATGCAACGAGTGCACACCTTGTGGTCCAGGCAGGCCGATGCACCTACAGACATCTCTACTATTCCAACACCAAATCTACAATAATGTACAGCCTCTACAAGCACATTTGTGCAAAATACATCTTGGAAATAGCAATTCAAGATTACTATTAAAAAATTACATTTGTAATTTAAAGATTTGGTATTGAGATGAACCATTCAAGACTGAATATGTTCATAATAAAAAGCAGAAACATGTTTAATCTACCTGTATGGGAGATAACATCCTTGTGGGTTTATTGCTATGTGAACAACTGTATGTTGCAACTCTATTCTCCACCTGCCTTACATGCATATTAAACATATCCAAATATAGTTTTTTTTTTCACTTTTACCTTCATTTTTATCTACTATCACTCTGTAAGATTCATTTTTCTTCCTCCCACACTCACTTCTCTGAAAAAGGCAAAGGCTGAGAGAAGTTGTTGATGATCTTTACAGGGGTCTGTCCCTGTTGTGCACTTAAGTTGCTCCTCATTGCTTTTATGGTGACTCACTAAAACCTGTCTTGTAAAAGGCAGCCTCAGGAAGGTAACAATAAGACGAGAGAACTCACAAAAAGAAGAACGTGTGTGTGTTGTGGGGGTGGAAGAGCGCACAGTTCTTTTTTCTCTCTCTCCTAGTTCCTTGTTTGCCACTTTCACACCAAATTCAAAAAACATTTCCTTTTCTAATCCCATTTCTTCTGGCCAAACTGAACACCGACAGAAAATGCCATAACCAATTTGGATACTTACAGTTTTTCGTCTTAGAGCTAACATTTAGAATAAATGGCTCTGCATGAAATAAGGCTCTATGGAGCATTTGGCGGCTCATTCCAAATGACTCTTCTTAATGTCAGAACCTCACTTTACATTAGCTGAAGTGTAGAACAAGCAGACAGATAATGTCATTTTGTCACTGTGCTTTTGCTGCCGCTCCATTTTGACGGGAAGAGGTTTGCCTGGCAACGTCTCTCATCTTAAAGATCAGCCCCTAATTGTGCTGCCGTTCAGGAAGACCCTGTCATCCTCGGCGCAGCTGTAATTGGCTTCAACTTAACTTAACCTCTCCGCAGCCTTATTGTTAAAATGGCAGTCAAAAATGACAATATAAATGGATCTTTTGTAAAGCAACACAATTTTTAGAAATTGCCATAAACCTTTTGTCGAATGTTTTCTTTCTTTTCTTTATTTTACAGTACTGCAGGATCATGGATAGACAGCAGCAAGCCGCCTGAGTGTGCGTTCGTCTTTTAAAGGAATAGAAATTCAGGGTTTTCAGGTTTCCTTCATCCAACTCTGTCAAAGCGTTTTATATGTTCACTGAAATAATTTTAGAAAATCTACTTCCATCATTGCTCTCTATCTGCGTTCTCGAAACCTGAGACTATTACTGCTCAGGTGAAAGAGTGATCTTTTATTCTTCAAAGATATGCAAATTTCTCCCTCTGTGTCTTCTACCGTCATTCCAGTAAACCAGGCTTATTAAATGCATTAGGGAGAATCAAAGTTGAGGTGTGCTTTGAGGGAATTCAAAGGGAATGATGATAGAAGCTAGTAAGGCAAAAATACAGGAACCCCTCTCAGGTCTGACATGCGTCTTTTAACCACACCTAAGGTATTGACAGATTTTAAAAATCATACTTTTTGGAGGATTTTTATTGAAACATATATGCACTTATAAAAATGAAGTGTGAAGTGTTGTTTTAAGAAGTGTATTTGTTTTTTTATTTTTTTTTTTAAATCTTTTAAGGTTTTTTTATTCGTTAGTTGAACAGATTTAGGTCAATATGTTTTTTGACCTATTTGTTTTTCTTTTATCACATCTTAGAATAAATTGACAAAGCTATTTGTCTGTGCTGAAGGTGCACAACTTGTCAAACTATGTTCAAAGGACGATCCTCCAATTAGGTGTCATGAGAGTATATATAATGGACAGTCCATCAATTTTCACTATATTTATGCAAATTACTGTCAGAGAAAATTCTTTTAGATTTTGAAACACTAGATATGTTTGTTTTATATTGTTTGTAATAAGGAGACTTCCTGCTGAAAGCTCCTGATAAATTATGAAAAATATAATTATTTCACAAACAAATAGAGCAGGTGTCTTTATTCCAGTTAGGTATTATTCATTTTATACTACCTTTTTAGTTTTGCTTTTATTTTTTTTTTATAATTTCGAATAAAGATCTTATTGTGAAACATTCAATTATATAACGAGCGTTGTAGAGATTTCTTTCTTTACAATTAAAAGAGAGTTGCGATGCCAGATTTGGAAAGTCGTCATTTGTGTACGGTGAGAGTTGCAAGCAGATACACAGCCAGCAAAGTAGCAGAAACCAGAGCTTAGGATAAAATTCAGATATTTGAGCAAATTTTACAGTATAAAACATATGACTTAATTTATATTGTATTATATTATAACGCTATTTAAAAACACTATTCCAAATATTGTCCTCCCTAAAGCAATTGAATGTTATTCCTAAAAATTTAAAACCAGGATCTTGTTATGGGTCCGGCTTTGAGCATTTAACCCGTAGCCTTTTTAAAAGAAATTAACTCTTTCGTAATATTTGGGAAACAATACGGTGCATTACACAACACTGCCCCCAGAGACCTGGCAATGTGACTTTTAGAAAAAAGTCTTATTTACATTCAAACTTAATATAAATTTACATTAATGGTACTCTTGAAGTAACTGCTGACCTGGTCATCCTCTAACTCAATTTTTACTGCTTCTGCTGGTCATGTGCATTTTGCACCTCTTCGTTGTGTAGCTTCCATCTGTGGATGCAAGATATGCAAGTCACTGCTTATATGCAGGTGAACATATAATTAAAAGCAAGTAAATCTGCGCCCTAAGTGCTCATGCACACATTTCTATATAATAGCTCATTTAGCACCAATTAGATTTTCAGCTGCCTCTTCTGCTGCTAATGCATGGACTTGCAGGGACCATGCTAAATTAAGCACTAGATCTTCATTGCAGGCTGCAAAGCAATTGATTTGGGCTCTTAATCAATCTGTTTCATTAGTTATACATTCCTCTTTTTTTCCGCTCTCCTTCTTCTCTCTGGAGCAGACAGGAAGAGAGTGACCTATTCCAGAGTGTGACACAGAGGAGAGTGATTTGAATGATAACCAAATAGCTAGCACGGCCTCGATGGTGTTTAAAGATCATATGTAAATCAAATGTGTGTGTGTGGAGGGGGGGAATTGCTTGGTGGGGTTCTGTCAGAAAACAATTTAGTGATCGTTAAAAGGGATGCCTCGCCGTCGTGCAAACCTCCACAAATTAAATCAATGCAGCCAGTGGTCTCTGCCCCCTCTCACTTCTATCAAGTCCCTCCCGCCGCCACTACCACATTTCTTTCTCCAACTCGTTTTTCTTTTTGAGCACACAAACTCCAACTGTCCAGAAAGACAGAGCGAAAACCAAAACCCTAAAGATTTCCTGGATAAGGAAGATAAAGATGTTTTTATTGCTCTGAACCTTCACACCTTTGGAATTATGCTTGGAAAAGAAAACTGGAAGTACAAAGCTGCAGAGTAAATATCACAAAGGGGACGCAGAGTGCGACACATCCGTGATGTCAGGGGCAATAATCCAACTTGAGATATTGGGTAGATTAAAACACACCCTGCCCAGGATGAGCCTCACAGTTTCTACTAACGAGATGAGAAACTTGAGCAGTACAATACGGCATTTCTACAAAAGATATCACTAAAGTGGTGCTTATAGAAGAAATACTCTAAAATGCCCCCCCAAGGAGAGACAGTCATGCTTGACTCCTATTCCTAAAGCCTGTACGTACATGTCAATCAAAGTCCCAGGGGAGGAGGCTGCATGTTTTTTGAAGACTATGAAAATAAAAACATGCTGTGAAAAATTTACATTTGGTAAATGATGGTGACATCACTCATTGCAACATGTTTACAGAGCTTTATGCCTATGCGGACTCCTGATGTGGTTGGGAGCTGAAAAACAGAATGTATTTTCTTCTTTTTTATATTTGCAGCCTTTACAGGTGGGGGGTGCACAGGCAGAGATGTGGGTGGGCTGCCATGCTGGCGTGTACATTTGCAGTTCTGGCTGCAGGCTTGCTGTCACCAACAATGTCACAGATAGCACATGCTAGGAAGGAAGAAAAAGAACTACCCCATGTGTTGTTTTGGGAGCTTGTAGCTGAACCTTTTGTTGAAGAAACTTTGCAGGCAGTTACACATGAAACAAACACACACACAATCATAACAATGTAGATATTTTCTCAGTACACACTCATTGCGTCTGCTTGTCAAATGGCACCTGATATCCGCCAGCGTCTGGGAATCAAATTAGGTGAGTGACTGCTGCTGAGGGCTCCTTTTCTTTTTTCTCATCCTCCATCCCTGGGCATAATTAATTTTATCATCAGCGTCATTATTATTGTTAAATTGTTTTTCTTTTTTTTTTTTTCATCTACCCTCTCTCTCTCTCCCACCCTCCCCTCTTTCCCTGTCTGGAATGCCAAGTGTATGCTAATGTGTTTTGGAGATTGCCAGCATGCACAGAGATGGGGAGAGGTAGGGCAGGAATGAGAATGAGAGAGGGTCTGAGATGAGGAGCGGGTGGGAAATGAAGGAGGGAGACAGAGGGGGAGAGGAGGGGGAGGCAGTTGGGGGTTGTTGGAGGTGTTGGGGGGGGCATCGTAGTGGGGGACGCATTACGTATTCTGGCGGCGAGTTTGGAACCCAATTAATCAAGCAGAGGAGAGAAGAGATGCAGAAAGGATGAGATCGCCCTTCACGTTGATGAGGCCTGGCCGGGGCAAACGCTCAACCACCTGAGCTCCTAACAGCCATGCCGACGCACAGGAATTATGGCAATACCTTCACTCTTTTCTCCCTCTCACACACACACACTAGCTCTCTCTTCATCTCTCCTCTCCTTCCCCATCCCTCTTTTTCTGCTAATGCAACATTGAGTGTTACCTTTGCTACTTCTACTTATCCCACAACTACAGTATTTACTTTACAGCTTCACATGCACCTTTACTTTGTAGGCTTCACAGTACTAGAAGGTCTGCGAGTTCTAGCTCAAATTAAAGCTCAGAAGAGTTACGAGGCTATTTTTTTTAATAGAGCTGTAAATATCGTAACTGAATAGAATGAGCCCTGCAAAAGTATTTTCAGCTCTTAAACATAAACCTTAATGCATTTTGTTGGGATTTTATGAGCCAGACCTAAGAGAAGTTGTGCAGAAGTGTGAATTAAAATGCAAACAAAATATTAGCATCTTCGATTTTTCAAACAGAAATCTTTGCATGAATTAAAAAGTATGGCTTGTATTTATATCTGCCCCCCTGAGTCAACACTTTATAGAACCTTGCAAATATGGGCACAAGTGTATTGGGTATAATGTGACAAAAAAAATTTAAGAGAACTTAAACTTTTCCAAAGTACTGTCATTTAAGCAGTCAGGATCATTCACCAATAAATATAGGATAGAATTTTCTTCATTTCCAGTTTGAATAAGTTCTTCATGTCTGCAGGTCTGCTTCTTCTTCACAGATTTGGGGTCAAACTTGTGGCAGCTCGCCACCACCAGCAATCGTTGGGAAATTGACTGTCTCATCGAGGAAAAGAGACGGCGAGTAAAACTCCAGTCCCTAGTTGACTTAATTTGATTCCCTTCTACAGAATGCAAGCCAATAGATCCTGTATCTACATAGTGCTCTGAGCGAGGTCTATAAATATTGACCCTCCATTTCCTGTGTGTGGCATTAATGAAGCATTTAGTATACCCACAGCATTATGGTGGGCCTGTGTAAAGCCACCTTTCTTTGTCAATGCCCTCCCTACAAACACACACAGAACACATGAATTTGCAAAGGTAGAATCAATTTCACCCACTGCCCTTCATTCTAAGGCTTTGGACAATGTTTTAAAGAGGTGTAGAGCATCCTTGTTGCTTATAGTGAAGAGGGTAAAAAAAGAAAAAAGCTAATCTATAGGAACAGCTTTTAGGGGGTATTTGAAAACCAAGGGCTTGGAGCTGACTTGGCCTATGTACCCGCAATTTTTTCACAATTTTTAACACATTTATAATGGTACAGTAGCCACTGAATTTCATGTTATATGACGTTTGACTAAGTATATAGCATATGTTTCAAATTCAATTTAAAAAATTGCCTCTTATCCAGCCTCGGCTCTCACTATTACAGTTGTTCTAAACATTGCTATGGGCAAAAAATTATAACTGGAATAATATCTCTCTGTTTAAACTATATCATAAAAACACAAAGTAATGTAAAAAGAATGTCAAAAGAAAATGTAAAAAGAATACAAAAAAACAACCCTGCAGTTGAGTTGAGAATAAAAGCAGGAGGCGGCGATAACTACTTTAGTCTCCTAGAATACTTATTTTTCTGAGAATTCTCATAACCTGAGTTTCCTCCATCCTCACCATGTTTGCTTTTTTTTTCTTCCAGCATTTTATTGTCATTACACTGTCACCAGTATAGAACAACTAAATGAACTCTCTGCATTTAACCCATAACCTTGGGGAGCAGTGGGCTGCCATTGTCCAGCACCCGGGGAGCATTGAGGGGCTAAGGGTCTTTGCTCAAGGAGCCAGAATGGCAGGCTGTGGGGCTTCAACTCAGAACCTCAGGATTCCAAGTTCTAAGCCCTATAACATCTAGGCCGCCACCTCCCCCTTACCTCTGACCAACAGGTTTTGAAAGATATATTACTTATAAAGTAAGTTCAGAAACAAAAACCAATATCACTTGATCAGTATTTTCTAAATACAAAAGTTATATTTTTAAATCAGGCACAGCTTGTAGATGGAGGAACTCAGTGGGACTACTAAACAGATTGAAGAGAGATAGAGCTGTCTGTGTCTGGGATATATCTTTTGAAAGCACAGTATGAAAACAGCTGATGGATCAGCTGGTGGCTTCAGTTGTAGCCTGTATCTGACTGCATGCGTTGCCAGAGAGAAGTGCTAGATATTGGATGCTTTTTTTCAAGTGTATATTAAAGGAGCTGTTACATATTTTCTGTTCTTCTCTGAAAAAATAACTGTTTGAAGTTTTTTTATTTGAAATAACCTGTCCCAGTTCTAAAACCATAACCACAAATGTGGAAATTTATATTCTTCCAGTTTACAAAACATCAATGGGGAAATGATTAGATCTTGGAGGAAGATGTTTCTGAATTTGATTTTAGCCATGTTTTATTGTTGACAGGTAAGCTCCAAATGATTATGTGACCCCTCTTAGAAGTTGATTTGGACCAGAAAGATGCAGTTGTCTCCTTCCCTGAACCTGAGCAGTGACTTTTATTTGTTTCTCTCTCTGAGTGTGAAGGACAGTTTCCCCAAATGTCCTCTCTGAGTTTCTGTCTCTATCACATCACTTTCACATATCTGCTCCTGCAGCCCTGTGTCTATCACCCTCCACTTCTCACCTGTCACCACCTCACTTCACTACTAAACACCTTCCATCCTTTTTTGGGGGGAGAAAAAATGAAATAATTTTGTTGTGGGGTCCCCGGGCGGTTTTGTAATTTCATGCCTGTGTATGATAATTTTATGCTGTCCTGCGTCGCGTAACTCAGGGCTGCCAAATGCTGACAGGTGATAAATACGATCTTTTCCGCCCCGTGTGCAACAGACCTGAAAAAAAGAAGGAGAGAGACAGACAGGAGGAGGAGGGGGTCCGGGGTTTAGGTGCTGAAGGATTGTGGGGCAGTAGAATAGGTGGAGGGGGGTGGTGGGGTTCCTGCGATGAAGGAATGGCTGAGGCCCTGCTGGAAACAGTTTGCACAGTGGTGTCACCTGTGTTGGAGCAATTTCACGGCTTGCCCACCACACCTTACCTCCCCAAAACGCTTTCATTCACTTACAACCTGCTTCCCCACATCTCCTGTATCACCGCTTCTCTACTCCGCCTCTTTATCTGCCATCTCTCCACTAAAAACAGAGAAGACCTTCAGATAGTCTTGAAGGGCAGGTATAGAGATCAGTGATTTTTATTGAATTTGCCTCAAACAGGAAACATTAAAAAGACACCAGGTTGTATAGTGGAGATGGAACATATTTTTTACCAGTACAGGAAAAGATTATTATTTAGAAAGGGACAAAAAAAAAAGAAAAATGAAACATGGGGAAAAGGGGGACAGAGGAAGGGTAAGAGTGACCCAAGTGTGGAGGACTGATGGTTTTCTGAGTGACGCAATGATTCGCCTCCTTGCATCGTGCAGTTAGAATGATGATATCTCAAAGAGAATAAAAAAAAGAAGATCCAGAATGTGCACACATGTAAAAAGTACACAGAGCCCACAGTGACCTTCAGATTATGCCTGCATGTCATGTGCAATATGCTTTATAGGTTATGGCAAACACATGCTAAAGATAGTTCTGTCATCTAAAGTACACTTGGCTTTTTCCCCTGCAGAAGCTCCCTTTTGAAATTCACTTTTTGACATTAATATATTAATCTCTTCCTTTTTTTTCCCAGAGTGCAGAGTCAGATCCTGATGGCATTTATGTACAGGAAGTAATATGAAAATTGAATATGATCGTTGCTCACAGCATATCTGTTGATTCGGCACCTCATCCAAGAAATCCACTCAATCAATCAGGAGATGTGGGAGAAGGGAGGGGCATCTGCATCACTGCGGTTCCAAGTCATTAAGCAGCTAGAAATTAATTGACTTCACGGTGCTTATATGGCTGCGCGTGGGTTTAACCCAGGCACAGCAGCCTCTATTAGTATTGTACTGTGTTCTCCAACAGCTGCAGAACTGGTGGGTTACAGCATGATCCAACTTAGTAAATGTCCAATATACTGTGATAGAGTGTGATGCTAATAACTAGGTGTGTAACAACATCTTGTAATAATTAAATGCAATGATATTTCTCACCATAGAGCTATTGGTCTAATGCAGTCTTATTCACTGCTGTGACTTTGATAAACAAATACTGTGCAATCATCATCAGTAGTGGCTATTAGGGAATCTGTTTTAGGCATGTTACCTTCTGCCAGTCAAGTATAAGTTTAAAGTATAACAGGGAGAGGTTTTTGAGTTTTTGCCCAGATTCATTAAAGGTATACTATGCAACCGGTGTTGATTTTCCAGCGAGGCTCCCCCCAGAGGGCGAAAGTAAAAGTGCACTGTCGTAAATATGCACGGTTGTTTTAAGCTTAGCAGACAGGCGAACGCAACGAATGACTAACACAGTGAAAGTATGAACATGCACAC
>NW_015150502.1:1373636-1374924 GCF_000732505.1 Cyprinodon variegatus
CTGCTGCACATTCATCACAGTTGTTTTTTCATAGTGGAACCAAACAGAAACAACAAAATGGGGATTTCATTCCTATTCCAACAAGCTCATAGTGTTAATGTCTTTCAACAGCAATTAATAAAACCATTAGCAAAATACCTTCAGAAAACCTCACTTATGCAACTAGTTTTGTTTTTTGAAGAATATTTTAAAAATCAGGTTTTATCAATGAAGTTCAATTCAGTTTATCTGTAAAGGGCCAATTCACAACACATGTAATTTCAAGGTACTTTACAGAGACAATTTAACAGAATTGTGAAAAAAAAGAAAATCAATTAATTTATATATTAACCAAATAAATTCCAAAATATAGTAAAAAAACATTCCTAAACTATGATTCACTGACTAAAGGGTTCTCATAATACAATTAAAAATCAGTGAAACCTTCACAATAAAAAGAAAAATAGTTTAGTTTTTTTAAGATTTAGCTAAAATCTTTTTCTCTTGAAACCATTATCTTATATTGTCTTACTCCATTAAATCAATTTATTGCAACACTAATAACAATTAATTTCTTGATAATACTTCTAAATTATGAATTTGAATATAACATGTGCTTCTCTTTGACATTGAAACCATATATTCAAAAAATGTGTGGTTGCTATTTTAGTTGATATTTGTTTATAGGATGGTATTCTCACTTAAGATAAAAAACGATATTTTCCTGTAAAGATGCAATACATGGACCAAAAGGTTATTTGCAGTGCCTACACACAAGCACACAAATGCAAACACAAATGAGTACCCTCCTCAAGGCCTTTTTCTTGCATCTGTATTCGATTTCTCTTTCAAAATCCAATCAGGCTCAAGTCTCTGGAGGGGAAACAGGAAAGAGATGGAGGACCATGTGAGGGTTTGAGCTTCCAGAGCAAAAGGAACTTACTGACTATATGGTATTGATCATGTCTGTAGATGCTGTTGACCTATGTAGCGAGAAACTGACGCCCAGCACAGATAGGTTAGAGCAGGATAGATTATGATAGTTTGTGTGTATTTGATTGTGCTTAAGACGTGATCTAATTAATCTCTTTGTTCCGATGTAATAGAAGAAACAATAAATAGTTGGCAGACTATTTGAAAGGTAGACAGGAAAAACAAAATAATGAGTTAAGTCTTTGATCATCATTCTTTTTAGCTTGGTTTGTTGTTGAGCCTCTTTCTGAAACTCTCAGGGCCTCTTTCACAGCTTTGGATGTTTTCTGCCCAATACTTTGGATAGCAAAGCAAAATATCTTCTAGCTTAGGGAAA
>NW_015150502.1:1377005-1383592 GCF_000732505.1 Cyprinodon variegatus
TCCTATGTAATTATAAACAACGAATTCTAAGGCAACGCAAATATTAAGGTTAAGAGTTATGTATAATATATTACATTTCTGACTGTATATCCCTGTAATTATTACACACTGTAGCTTTAACACCAGAGTTGCCTTTCATGCTGGTCGTAACTTTAGCTTCTGTCCGGAACATCAAAAACACAGCATATGTTAAAATGTATGCCATGTTGTGTGCGCAGGTGTTTCTGCATGTTGGATGTATTTCCTCCCGCTGATTTATTGCCACTTTGCAAAGATTGCAAAGTGCCTTGTTGCCATCTTTCCCTTTCTCCTTAAAATGAAGCCAAACTTTCGCTCGCTTTACCCGATGGGACGCCATTTTTTTGCGTAACTTGCTTAAAAAACATGACGTAAGTCGTTCTGCCCAGTGCTAGGCCTATGGTGCTGCCTGGAACCATTAAGAGAATGGTTAAGCAAGCTGCCAAACGGTGCCATGGAATTGGAACACAGAACCGGTTCTGAGCAGGAACTGGGTTTCGATTCCCATCCCTACATTCAATAGATTTATTTTATGTTTTTAGGAGGGAGCCACTGATCACACACCTGCACTGGTGAGAGGCGGTTATTGGATCTAGCCTTACAGAATCAGAAAAGGTTCCGTTTGTAAAAAGGCTTTTGCAGTGGAAAAACAAATCGGTGTGTTATTGGAAATGTATAGAAGCACTGAAACACAAGTCATAAACTTATACTGTGCATAAAAATCTGTGTGTGACACACAGAAGCATAGAAAGTCAATAAAGGAATGAATCAAATATGTTTTGTATGAGCACATTTCTTTATTCTGTGACTTTGACCTTAAGAAACTGTGGTTACAACTGAGGAGGGAGGCTGGACAATTCATTAAAACCACATCCAAGAAAAAAAAAGTCCCAGTGAGCTTAATAAAACTCTATGATTAAAATTCAAGCAAGGACTGTAGTTATTCCACTCACAATGACTGTCTGTTTAATGCTGAGCAATATGCAGGCCCCAGGTTTCTTTGTCCCAGACCTCTGTGCATGAAAAGAGCAAGGTCTTTTTACATTTTCACCCGGTCTAACAAAACAAGCTGCTTAGACATTCATAACCCCCCCCAGGACAGAAGTGGATGGACGCTTGCCTCACCTCTAACACAAGTCCATCTGTTCTCCAATTCACTCTTTCTTGCCTTCCTTCTACCTTGTTATATCTTTTTCTTTGTGTAAATAAATTGAACATTTAATTTTAAAATGTTTTTTAAAGAGTTCTACCTCTATGCTTGAGGAACAGTTGTGTAAAAGGTGGACACTGAAAATCAGTGAAGTGAGAGATGATGCATCTCCTCAACCGGTTGTTAGATAATTGAGATTGTGTGTGGGAGCATCTCTGTACAATACATCTGAGGAGTAAATATATCTACTAACTGTGTGTATGCTCTGTCAGGTTCAGCACAAGGGAACTCCTTAACGGGTCGAGTCACTGCTGATCACATGGCTAAGATAATGGCCCAAACAACCTTGACGATAGAGAGGAGGTCTATCTATTTAATTAGAAACTTTAATATTTCATTCTCTGCTATGCCTCATTAGAGCCCTTCCATCATAGCCTCTGAGATCCATAAGCACGAGCACACAGTCTCTATGTCTCAGAGGGTTCTCACCGGGCAGATTTTCTGTTTCAGCATTAAAACTATTTTTTTTTTCTTTATATCCTAAACAATATATTTTTTTTTTTTAGAGTTTGTTAGTTTTTAATGCTTCTGTATCTTTTGCATTACTCTGAAATTAATGGTTTCAAAAATGCTGACAGAATTGCATCAGCTCTTAGTTTAGATTGCACTATATGTGTGAATGTAAAGTGAGAAGAAGAACTTATAACCACTACACATTTGGTTGGAAACATTTCTCATTTACAAGGTTTTTATTCAGAGGAAACACAGTGCGTCATGTACTTTTTTGTATGTGTAACTTTAATTAAAGATTGCAAACATGCATGAAAAAAAATCCTGATCTTCCGAATGCAACTCTGTGAAGAGATTTTAGGGAAGAGTTATGAAGAGTGAGAAAGACAATGACTCCATGATCCACACCTCTAAAATCCACAGCAGGGACATCGGAATGTCATTCTGAAAAGAAAAATGTGGCCGGATGCTGAGAAAGAGGGTGAAAGTAATCCACACAGAGAGGATTTCACTCCAAGAAGGGAGAGTAGTGGAAGTTAAAGAGAGATACTGTATAGGCACCTTGCAATACCATAGATAAATGGCTACTATGAAAATGCCACAAGGAAAGCAGCAACAGCCAAGCACCTGCAATGTGTTAGAAAAGTTCTGAGACGTCAGCTCGATGGTCAGAAAAAGGACTGGGAAATCAAGGGCTATGCCTTGTCAGTAAGCAAATACTCTACTGGGGTGAAAGGTGAAAAGAATGTTATCCAGGCCACCGATGTTAAAATACTAAAGCCACTCACCATATATAGCATCCACAGGCTTTACAGTAAGTGCAAACAAGGAGTGAGAGGCCCAGTGAGCATCAGAGCCACCATTGAAGATGAAACATCCAAGCTTCAAGAATATATCAGGAAGATGTTCCCAAGGGATAAAATGTTCAATGACTGTATCACACAATGGAAGATGGGAGAGGAGGAGCTGGAGGAACCATCATGGGAGGAAATACCAATGCATGGGACGTACCACCGACATGAAAGCTGAAGGGCTGATATGACCAAATCCTACCAATGGCTAGAGGGACAGCACACATGCACTGACCATGGCAGCACAGGAGCAGGTCTGGAGCACCAGAGCAATAGATCTATCGTACCATTGGTCCATTTCACGAAGCAGGTTTACAGAAAAGTGTACGTTTTCTAAACCTGAAATATGGGAAACTTAGAGTTTTCCATTTCACGAAAGATTAGGCTTCAGAGTTCATGTATTTCAGAAAAAAAAGAAATATACAGCCATCAAAAATTAAACACAAAACCCTTCCCCGCAAAATAAATGCCAATTTCTATCCTCTTTGGAAGAAGGGCTCCAACATATCCACAGCAAGAGCTTTGAATAAACAAATGAAAAAAAAAACATAAGAGCCTATACACAATTAAAGCCCTACAATTGCATAAAAATTACCACAAACAAACATACATAGAATGGACTTACAGGTCAGATGAGGTACTGTAAATCTTGCACAGAGGCAGGAACAGGAACAGGTTTTCTTTTGTTGGTTTCACTAGATAAATATGTTTAAATTTTATTTTGTTTTTTGTAAAGGGGCAAAATTATAAATTTAACTTAGTTAATATTTTCAGTAAGTATAGAACTTACAGAGAAAGTTTGAACTGTGACGTCAAATATGCAATTGACATCAAAATCATTAAAATCTCTAGGTCCAGTGGGGTGAAATAGAAACTTTATATTGCCTGTTGTCATGGTGACCGTTTGAATCGGTGCTCCACTGATAATGGCTTTTCAAACTTTTTACGATCATGTAAAACTCTGAGTGGACCTACTTAGAGTTGATTAATCTAATTCATAGGAGTTATTGTGAAACCAAAAACTCAGTGTTCCTGACATTAAGCTACTGTAGATCAATTTAGAGTTGCAGATTTGAATCCGAGGTCCAGGAAACAATTCATAGACCCCCTAAGAAGTTTAGCCTCACTGGAGGCTATTTATATATATATACATACCGGTATACTGTACGTGTATGTGTGTGTGTTTGTGTGTATGTAAACTGCACATACTGTAAATGTTTTTATTATGACTTTTTCAGCTGAAAGTTATTTCTGTGACCATTTTGTTAATGCGGCCCATGCTTGTATTTTCTTCTGACAATAAAAGATAAAAGCGAGAAAAAAGTAGTCATGCTTATTTTTAGAGTAAGCACTTTTTAAATCCAACAGAACATTAAAGGATTTGAGATCATTTATATTCATCAAAGATTATATTCTTATTTTTCCAGACTCAAAAGTAATGCATCAAAGTACATCTTTTTAGTTGATGTAATGAGTTGGACCATTTATTGTGACACACTTAATTCTGTGTTTGATTTGAGCTGATTTGTGGCAGTCATGGGTTCCCTTATTTTGAACTTTTTGAAGTTTTTAAAGTTGTCACTCCTGTATTCAGTTAAATCTATTTTATAGAAAGAAAAAATTGTTCAGCTTAAATGAATAAATAAGTAAATAAATAAATACAGACAGCATAAATAAATGCTATTATGAGTTAGACTAATGATGTGGAATCTTTTAGTCCGACATCACGCTGCTGCATCAGAGGATTTATTAATTTTTTACATTTCCCCATATTTAGCCAGAATACCTATAATCATGGAAGGAGCTGTTTGAATCAATGAATCTGTGTGGATTAAAACACATGATATACTAGATTGAGGTTAAATCCAGCCCAATCACAGAAGTTTACTCGTATAAACACCTCCAACATTTACATTGATTATACATCTGCTTGAGGAAACCAATAATTTTCATTTATCTGAATGAATGCAAAGCAACAGCTTTTTCAGTTGCATTCTGATCACATCCACATCATTTGGGTTCCACTCATTTCTACTCCTTTCTTTCATGCATCAGACATTTTACTAATATTTTCAGCTTCAAAGTTAGATTGAGTAAAAAACAACAACCTCAAGAAAAATAGCTTAATTTCACTATAGAAATGATAAGCTGTCAGTGTAAAAGGATCTTTGCAGAATTTCCATTGATTATTGTTTGATCTGCTTACTTGGTGAAAAGGTTTCCTGCTCAGATGGTGGTGAATTAAGTTTCCTCTTAATTCAGAGGATCCAAACAACTTAAATAATTCTGGCAGTCTTGGGTGTTTATTAGCTTGTGTGTGTTTATTTACTGAAACACGCTGCCTGGATGAACATGCTTAGATCCCATGAGACTGATGCGCTTTAAATACAAGAGAGAAAGAGAAAAATCCTGACAGCTGATGTCAAAAGTTGTAGTTTAGTCAGCTTACATTTGTTTTTCCAATTCTGCATTCAAGTTATGCCTAATTACCTTAACCTAACTGAACTATCGTCATCAGTTTCTGAAGGAAAGAAAAACAGCAAAATAAAGAGATGACATGCAGTGAAATAAACTACAGTAATTGACAGGGTTTACTTATACCTGCAAAAAAATCTTTGAGTACCTATCGACTCTTGAAGCATATAGGTAAACTGCTCCTTGCAAGGAGGTAATACTTACTGTATCATAGCCAGTGGCAAAAACTTTATTTCTAATGTCTTGCCAACACTGCCACACAAAAATCAACAACAAAAAAATCCAAAGAAAACCTTTGCCACACATGTCTGTGCAGAGCTCAAATTTAAGGATACCCTACACACACTGAGTGGTACTAAACCACTCTATGGGAAAATGTCTTTTGATGGGGAAAAAGTCTTCAAAACAAGCAATTTTAAATGTAACTCTGTGCTGAGAAATGAAGAAAATAGATACACTTGTCTATGAAATCTAAAATGTCCACAGACAGTGGGCATGAAGTTCACACAGCTCACAGAGCATGTAATTAATCTGAGGGAGCCTTTTGTTAATACTTTTAGAATGACCTTTTACTGCAACCTTAGCTACAAATCTGTCCTGCATTGCAAAATAGCTCAGTTGGGTAAAATATCAGATAGAATAAAGAGCCACTCAAATTCAGAGGTGAATGTATAGCAAGTTGAGATTTTGACAAATTAATTCTAAAGCATGGGTATTTTTTGATCTAATATATTCCATTATTGATCTGTCTGCATGTTTAGGGTCACTTGTCCTGCTCAAAGGTTAACCTCCTCCTCCCATGATTTGGGGATCCAATCGACTATTACCATCTTCCTGGTCTCTGCTAAAGCATCCTCAAAGCATGATCCTATCACCTCCATGTTTCTCGATGTTTATTGTGTGTTCAATGTGTTAGGTGTTTGCCACAAATGCTATCTTTCTTGCAGGCTTTTAATGTTGGTCACATCAGGCCATAATCACCTTCCATACGGTTGCTGGTGACTTTATAGCTTCAACCATCGAATATAGTAATAGCATTTTTTTCAAATATGGTTTTATCCTAGCATTCTTCCATAGGTGCTAAATTTAACAGAACATATAGCTAATCTTCCAGTGCTCTAGAATCACCCTGGACCTTGTTGCTGTTTCTCCAATCAACAGTTTTACTTTGCAGTATATTAAGGTAGAGAGACATGTCATTTTACAGATGTGCCATAATATTCCTATTTACAGATGATGGATTGAACGGGTAGATGTCTAAAGCTTGTAGGAGAGTTTTTATTACCTGCCCCTTGGTCTTCATTATGCTGTTTGTTCTTTAATGATCTCTAACAAACTTCTAAAGCCAGATTTTAAACGGAGACTGAATTATACACAGGTGGATTTGGATTTCCGAAGGCATTCATCATTTGTTTTTACACTTTACAGTTAAATAGGGTAAATGCAAAAGCCCATTATGCTCTTTTTGTCTTAAAAAATATGATATTATGTATATAAAACTGTTTTCTCACCCCTCGTGGGGTGGTATGTGTCATCCTCAAGCTCGGGTCCTCTACCAGAGGCCTGGGAGTTTGAGGGTTCTG
>NW_015150502.1:1383667-1399192 GCF_000732505.1 Cyprinodon variegatus
ATGTACTCCTGGATCTTAGTTGTTTCATCCTGGACAGTGGTCTTGACACTCACTAGCCCTCGGCCTCCCTCGCTACGCTTGGTGTACAGTCTCAGAGTGCTGGATGTTATATATATATATATATATATATATATATATATGGGCTCGATGTTAACCATTGCCCGATTACCCGGGGCAAGTAGTTTTTATTGTTGGGAGAGTACAAATTTCATTGCATTTGAAAAAAAAATTATTTAAAAATAAAAAATTATTTATCACTCAAGATTACTTTAAAATCACCGACATTCGATGAAAACGACCCAGAAGCGCTGCCGGCGCCATTTTTGTTGTTTTGTACACATTCTTGCGTGATTTGAAAAAGCTGGGTGATTTTTCGCCAGATGGCGTGATTTTTGTCCATCTAGCGGTAATTTTTAAGTAGTTACCAAAACTTGTTGTTGCATTTATTTTGTCAGGGAAAACTAATCCTGAGTCAGTTAAAAGTCAGGGAATTCTAAAATTATGCAAAACTGTGGAAAGCCTGTATAACATAAATATGTATAATGATTCTCTAGATAAGTCACATTATATTAATAGTTTTATCTTGTATAAACATACCGTGAATTAATTTGCGATATTGATTTCTGTCTTGTGATTTATCTTAAGTTTTTAACCTGTCAAGTTTTTTTTAGATTTTTAACATTACAATTTATATTTTTCCAAGCACAATTTAAAGCAAAGTTAAGTTTGAAAAGAATGTGCAGGAAGAATTGAAAAGCATGTTAACACGGTAATGTAGGCTTGAGCTCATTATCTGACACATGCATATACACACCAGGAACCTGTAAAATTAAAAAATACAGAATTACAAAAAGCATTTAAAAACAAACATGTTTCATTGATATATATACAAAAATGAATATTAGGAACTGTATTTATCAAACATTATACTGGGCAACTAGTACGAGTACATATATATATATTAAACTTAAACTCCCAGGCCTCTGGTAGAGGACCGAGCTTGAGGATGACACATACCACCCCACGAGGGGTGAGAAAAGTTTTTTTATTTATATATATATATATATATATATATATATATATATGTTGTTCTTTCCACATCATAGTTATGCTATACTTTAGGTTGGTTTATCTATAAAATATATAACTGTATTGTTTTGCTGATTACCTCCTCAGTTTTTCTGTCATGTTGTGTTATATGTAAACAATACATTTTTAAGTTATTCATGATTGATACAGTTCCTGGTAAATTAGATCAGAAGCACCTGTCAATATTAAACCCTGTGATGATAACCTACTCAGTGAGAAATCTGGTAAAAATTATTGTACATATCTGTTAAGGGCATGAAAATGCAGTCATCACTGCAGCAAATCATTGATCAAATCAAATTTTTCTGTCTTTTGACACATATTAACAGTCAGGACATGTTCACCTTTGTTTTATCACAGCCACTCAACTATTCCTCTCACCTCCCAGGTTCTTAACTATCTCCACCATGGGGCCAATAAGATCTCATCTGTTCTCTCTCATTTTTTGTCTTTTTGTCAAGGGGCTCAACTATAGTTAGGAGAGAGAAAGCTTTGCCCAATCATCTCTTTTTGTCCCAGAGGCGCCCTGACCAGCCCTGGTAATGGGAGGCAGGAAAGTGATGACGGGACACTATAAGGGTGATTCTGTTCAAGGGCACGTCATTCTGTTACCAACAACACTTAAATCCTGATCCAGATGTCTGACAAGCTGATGCTTTAGCAGGTTTTTTTTTTTTTTCCACTTTAAACGCAACGTCTAATTCACATGCAAAGCACTGAAGAAGGAAAACAAAATCAGTTAGGTTAGTTATATATTGAGAGAGACATTTTACAAAAAGTATTTTAATTGAATCTTACAGTAAAGTCTTTGGTTAAAATCGTGGGAAATATTAGTGGTAATATTTTTTGTTCCTATTTCTGCCTTTAACAAAGTGTTTGTTTTAAATTACTGTTAACTATTAAAAGTGTGTGTGTTTCTGCTTGGTAAGTAAAAACTCTTTGTGTGCAAACAGGCATAGAGGGGGGCATAAAATATGCAGGATAATTACCAGGAAGAGGTTGAGACACAGATGAAAAGCCTCGTATTGATTCCTGAAAGGACCTGACAGCTCCCCTGAATGTTTTATTTCGTCCGCATTGTTTGTTTGCATATAAAGGATTCCATTTTCTTGTGAATTTTGATTGCGGTAGAGGCGGCAGACCCTCTGACTGCTGAGCGGAGGACCTGTGCTGCGTTAACTTTGGCGGCAGAAAATGGATGTGGGATGCACATGACCCCCCCACCCCCACCTGAACAATCACTCAGAGGTGTCAATCGTACAGTGATGTATGAAAATGACCTGAAATTCCCAGTAAAGAATGTGCCTTCCTTCTTAAATTCCTGCAGACCAAGACACAGACAAACACAGATGCACACATTTAGGTAAGAAAAAGTCAAGCGTGAAAACAAGGATCCGGATCTGGTGAGCCCACCGTGAGCGCAGGAATGCATCAGCGTGTGGCGTCCCGGCCCAATGTAAACAGCCGGCGCATGTGTGTTCATGCCTGCTTGCAGTAAAGCTGCTTTCCATTTTCCCTCCGGTGCCCATTTCCCTTCATCCAGACCTTTGTTCCAGCAGCTACCACAGATTCGATCCCACAGCAGGATTTCATACACAAACACTGGATCTGGATCACGCTCCTGCACCCTGCTGCTCTCGAAATCCTGCTGTTCTCATTATCATGCTGTAAAGAACACACATCCTTAGCTTAAGGCAAATCACAAACTCATACAAGAAATTGCATCAATAATCATGTTATATACTGTCAGATCTGAGGCAGAAAATTAAACTGTTTATGAGATTTACTGGGCATGTGTTTAAACAATATCCCAGCAGATTATTCACAGACCTTCTGACTGGCATGCAAAGACTACCCTCTGGATTTCATTTGGAAGCTGAATTGTAAAAAAAAAAATAAGTTTTTTACAAATTACCATTTCAAAGTTCACACTTTTAGATGCTGGTGAAGATGCTATTTCATCCAAGTCACGGTAATTCCAAAAAAAGTTAAAAACTAAACCCCTGGACTAGGTTTTCCAAGTTTCCCATCCTTAAAGCTTTCTCAATTCAAAATGTCTGAAGTACCATTGAGTTCCATGATTTATAGGGTAACCAAACAAAAGGCTTGTCATGGCTTAGAAAACATGCAAACTGAACCAAAAACAGGTCAACCCGAATGGGGAATTGATGGATGCGTTTGTTTTTGTTTTCATTATCTTATTCACTTTTTTAGTTCTATTAATTTATAGGTCTTTATAAAATAATAAATATGCAAAAATAATATTGCTCTTAAGATAAACATACTTTTTTTTATACTTGTACATGATGGGTAAAGATCAAGATCAGTCATAATGATCAGTCATAATGCAACACTTCGGAAGCTGAAGAGAGTTCTTATTACAGAAGAGTCAGTCATCTACCCACTGCTATCTGCTCATACATTCTTGCTGTTGAAATAACAAAAATAAAAGACATGCTTTCCTTATTTTAAGCGAGGTATACATCAAAATCTTATTTTAGGTTAAACTTACTGATTTCATTGGCAGATAGCATTACTTAAATGCAACTTATATTAGCTTCTATTAACTTTAGATCAGTTTTTGCATTGAAGTGGTTGGAGGTTTCTTCCTGCTAAAAGGGAGTTTTCCTCCCCACTATCGCTACATGCACACTTGGCGTGAAGGATTGCTGTAGAGTCGATGACAAAATGCAAATGAAAATCACTGTCACAAGCTCACCCAGAAGGAGCAGGTCTTGTAAGTCAATGACTGGATGCAATCAACAGGTTTTCATTGACAGAAATTTTTAACCAATCTCACTGAATTCTCTCTGTAAAGTGCCCGGATATTAGTTGTAATTTGGTACTATATAAATGAACTGAATTGAATTTAATAGTGAAATAATACTCAGAGGCTGTTCTCTGTAATGAAAGATTCACAAAACTGTTCACACAGAGAAATGCAGCTTAGGCGAGATTTACCTTGTACTGGGTTGGAAGTCATGACGAGTTCCTAAGTCGCATACTGCAGGAATAGGCTACGAAAGTTATCTCTTAGTCAAATTCTCTAAATGATCCGATTCTAGGATTCACTACCCTCAAAAGAACTGCTGTTCCCCTCATTTCAATCTGCACCGTAATAATATAAAGTATTCAGAGTGGAACTAAACACACTTACTTTAAGTGAAGTTAAATGTTATGGAAAACCCCCAAAAATCCAATGGTGCATTTTAAGTAATATTAATAGATGTAAAAACGATAATTTAATTGAATGAGTATATACCTCTGATGTCTTTGCAGAAAGGGTTTATTTGTTAAGAAATCTTTTTGGTTGCAGTAGGTTCTTTTAAAATTGTATGAATGTAAATACATTTGATACTTTCTGATTTTAATTTTTAAAAAATTTAAAAAACCAGACTAGTTATGAATTATGTTTTGCTTTTCAATTAGGAAGTGCAGTAAAATACATTTGTGTTTGTAACATGACAAAATGTGAGAAGCGTCAAGTAGCATGCAGGAGCACTGTTTCTATTGTGGATTATAACTAGTGTTGCACCGATACCGGTATCTGGCAGAGCCCCGATACTGCACTAAAATGGTGGTATCGGTATCGGCGAGTACCGACAAATAGGGCACCGATAGCATTTTGAGAGCCAAATGTTTATTCAACTATTGTCACCCACTCCTGGTAGGCAATAAAAAGTTCTACTGGATTCACTTTGTATTAGTCTTTTTTCTTGCTTCACAAAAATAGGCAGCAGGTTGACAAAGCCATGATGGCAATTATTTTACATCCAAGTAGTATGCACTTCTTCATATATACACACACACATCAATTTCAAACAGATGGTATTGGTATGGTATCGGTATTGGCCGATACTGCACAGCCAGGTATGGAGTATCGGTTTCGGGGCCAAAAAATGGCATCGGTGCAACACTATTTATAACCTACTTTGAAAAGGAAAATCTTCAACAATATTTGTCCCTTTTTTCTGTCTAAGATAAAAGGGTTACATTTGAAAAGACATATAGATTTCAACAGCTGTCATAATTACGTATGAAGTTAAACCTGCTCGTTTTAACCGTCACAAGATTTACCTTTGTGGAAAGATTTGTTTTATTTGTATCTTCTTTTTCGTTGCCAGATTCCTGCTTCAACACTATATATGCCTCACTTTGATACCCTCTTTTTGGGTGCACCTTTTAATGTTCCTACTCCCAACCTGCGAACTGTCACACAGTTATATTTCCTAACTCACTTTTAACCAACCCTTCCCACCATCTAAAATGTCACTCCTTCATCCCGCCGTCACCCCTATTTCAAACCATCACCCCCATCAATGCCATTTTGCTCCTAGGCTGAAAAGCAATTGAAACAATTTTCTTGCAGAGAATTATTGTCCTTAATTGCAATGAAGGGCACGTTTTCCCATCATTCCTTGGGAGTGTTTTTCTCTCCTTGGGTGAAAATGTAGGCATTGCCACTGAGCGTGGGCTCTCTGAAAGAGGTCATAATTACATCCTTCAGTATGCTCGCCGTCGGCAAGGATTTTACGCTTCATAATTATTAAATGGCAGATTCACTCTGCTCGTGTGAGTGCGTGTGTTAAAATGCAGGATAAAAAAGGTCTAAATTTGAAGAGACTATTGGTGTAATCGGTACACTTAGTTGGCAAAAGTTCTCTCTGTTTAACAGCTTCTGTCTCGCTACATTTTGGCCAATCCTATTCAGCACTATTGGGCGTTACGGAACTAAACAGTAACAAACCTATTATTTCTCTTTTAAGAAGCAAAGCAAATGCCATTACTCAGGAAAAAATGCAACCTCAAATAAAATAAATAGGATAAAATGTTTAGTGATTTCTTTGAGAGATTAGAAATTGATCTTTGAGATTGGAGCTTTAACCAGATAGACTCTAGTCAGCTCAACTATCCTCTTTCAACACCATTTCCATATTGTAATTAAACTGTCTCATTCTCGGCTGAGATAACATCCCACTCTGAACTTCCTTAATCGCCTCTCCATCTTTCCTTTCCTTCTCCTCTCTGTGTTTCCCTGCTGATGTTGCAAGAAATGTAACAGTTTTTAAGCAAACATTTTTAAATCTTTTATTACAAATACCACATGGGCAGTTCAGCACTTGAAATCATACTCTTGATTTCAGCACATCTCAAATAGGTAGCCATTTCAAAAAAAAATATTTTCCATACAGTGCAAAATGATTCATTCCTCCTTAATCTTTCACATTTTTCTAACTTTGACAGAAAACACCCAAAAACCTAAATATATTTTATTGTTATTTTGTGTGCTAAACCAACATAAGCTAATACATTGTTTTCAACCCCATTTACGCTGATATGGCTAAATAATGTTTTCTTGTCATTTAAAAAACAGACTATGCCTGTGTGTAATTCCATCCAGCTGTTTTTTTAAAGGTCCCTAAGGTTTTATAGAAAACTTTAGTGAACAAATATTTTCATGAAATCCAAGAAACACAATAAACAGGCCAGGTATGCGCTTTTTTAAAAGTTTAAAGCAGAGGGGATATGAAAGTAACACTGCACATCACACTGAATTGACAATATCCACTGTGAAACATGGGAGTGGGCGTATTATGCTGTGTAGATGTTTTTTTCTTTTGCAGACACATAAAGAATTGTGAAAATATATACAAAGCAATTCTGGAAGAATAACTTTTAGGGGCTGCAAAATATTTATCTGGTAGAGAGGTTTATCTCCGCTGGAGAATAAGCCTTAATACCAGCCTGCAGCTATAATGGGAAAGAGAACAATTTCATCAGTATTGAATTATGTGAGCAGCTCCAGCCACTGACCTTTGAACTAAAAGGGTCAGTTTTCTTAATTCTTATGTATGATAAACTTATTTGTACAGCTTATTGTAATTTTAAAGTCTATATAAATACAGATGTGCAGAATACTGAATAAAACAGAATTTAAGAAATAGTTTACTGGTTTGTTTTGCTTAATTTTAGAACAGGTTGGTCGGGGACCTTGTTTGGTCTTTGAGGGCTATCTGATGCCTGTGGGCATCATTTTGGTGGCCGATAGTTTACATCAATGTGAAATATGTCCAGCCCTGAATCTAATTTGGAAAATGTGACAAAATTTAATAAATGTTAGTCAGAAATGCTTTCTTTTCAGAATTGAACTGTTTCAAAAAGAAGAATAGACAGTGATCTATTTTCTTTTAGAGTTTTAAAGCTGGTGGAGACATACCCCAAATGACTTGGAACACTAAATTCAATTAGAGGTGGCTCTACAAAGTATTAACCCACAGGAAAAGAAAAGAAAAGCAATGAATGTTTGCTTCCTCCACACAATTTCCATTTTCTTACATTAGGGTAAATAAGAAAAGTGAATGAATACTTTAGCAATATAATGTGTGATCCAATCGTTTTTTGTTTTTTTTCCTTTGCTTCAAATGAATAGTCGAGAATGAGCTAAAATAATGTAAATGGACATACGGGTTAAGTTCTACACTGTGTCAAATTCAACTAAACATCTCCCCTGTCCCTGGACTCTTTTTTTTTTTTTTTGATGGAGTAAGGTTGGAGATGATTGGCAGTTATCACAGACCTGGCGCAGGTCCTCTCCTCGCTTAACTCCACTCACTCCTCTAGAATTCATTATGCAAAAAGGCCAGTGAGCTGAAATGATGGAATATATTATTTATCATATCCAACAGCAGAATAAACAATTAGAGGGGACCATTATAACCCATCTTCTGATAGTTTAAGGAAAAGGTTCTGTCTGTGTCTCATGAACACGTCAGAATAAGGACACGTTAGATACATTTGAATAATTACTTGGTTGTCACTAAGCTGATAGCCAGTGTCTACTCACTTTAATTTCATGTTTCCAAGGGAGAGCTATTCGAACTACTTAGAAGGAAACCTGTTACCACTGCTTAGCATGAGGCAAGTTTAATGAATATAGTGTTGATATTTTTTATCTGTCTTCATTGGAAAATCAAAAAATTGTTTGAAATGAATTGTTAGTAAACGTAATCTTTCAATTTACAACAATACCTCCAAATTAGTGCCCAGTGACATTAAAGTTCATAGAAAAAAATACTAATTTGAGAAGCATTGTTTTTAAATATGTCAACAGCATTGAGTTCTGCTACACAGTAAAACAAATTAATAAAGTAAAGAAATTAAACTAGAAAACCTGTAGCTTTTTTATGTAAAATAAATGCAGTTTTATTGCAATTTTTAAATAGACTCCAGTTAGCTTTTCTTTTTCTGTTCCGCCGTTAAAAAGTATTGGTCAGGGGGTAATTGGAGGGGCATGAAAACTTTCATGGAAACCAAAGGGGGCCGAGGCATAAAGGTTTATTTATGGCTGGAATGATACTTTGGGCATACATATTCAGTTTATGTGAAATATATTTTTGGGGGGTAGAGATTTGATTATAGTAAAACACCAAAAAACATTTAAAAAGAGCCTTAAACAAGTTGGATAGTTGAATATTATATATTTTTTTCCTGTTCATGCCCGTAGCATTGCACAACTGCGGTTAATGCAGTTGCCTTTATAGGCATCAGTTCATAACAGTGTAATTTTTGTTTGTATTCTCTGGGCACAAGTGTGAGTGTGAAACGCTGTCCACCTTCACTCACCTGGCTGCTTAATTGAGTCTCTGCCACCATTAAAGCATTAGAGAAGATTGGTAACAATAGATCAGCCACAAGGGCACCTGAAATCCAGTCACAGATCCCACACAAGAATAACAGAATAAAACTTTAATCTAGTGTGACAAAAAAAAGGCCCAATTAGAGTTCTAATAAGAAGTCTTAAAGTCCAGTGGTTTGATTTTTTTTAACTTTTTTAGAATGACTAATATTGGGGAAGCTTTTAACAAATGGGGGAAGCACAGATCTGCCCTGGTAATAAAACAGTACCCATAGTTAGCCCTCTTTTTGCTAAAAAAGTATAAAGCTGGAAGAGAAATCTTTTTTGACAAAAATGACATAATATATGTAGTTTTAAATTGTTAGCTCATACGCAATATTGCTGTCAATTCAACTTGTCTCCAGCAGGGGAAAACTTCTAGAACATGCGCTATGCTCTTTTAATATTATCATCATTATGGAATTTACATTCCAAATATCAAGGTTTTTAGATTTCCTGCATAAAATACAAAAAAAAAAATATGTTAATTCTTTGTTTTTCCAATAAAGATAGAGATGGACAGATAAAAGCACAATTGTGTTGTTTGTTTTGACTGGATGATCCTATTTTTATCTGCACCGTGGACATTCAATACAAAATAATAGCAAAGTAACAAAATGCATATTATTCAGGTAAAAAGAACCATTTTGATGGTTTCTTTGTATTAATCAGGTATATGAGGAACTACAAAGATGGTATTTTTGGGAAGATTGCATTCCCTTATGGAGGCAATTCTGCTGTATCTTTAGGCTATATGTTGTACAGCCAAAGGTGTGATGAGTATAAAAAGGAACCATCTAATAGGATATCACCTTATTCCCACGCCCTAAGGATGTTTCGTTGATTAGAATAAACTGACCTACATCTGACTTTAGATATAACCAAGCAGCACATTGTTTGTTTTTCTCTGTATTTAAGATCTCAAACTGTCACTAAACTCATTGATTCTCACTGATCTGTGAAGTGGATCTGTTGCTGCTGCTTTAGTTGTTGGTCATTTTGATCTTTTACCATTTCCAGCTTTTGAAGTTTTAGTAATTTCATACCTGAAAACTTCTAGGGGAAAAATGCTGCTGCTGTCTACCTTGAGATTTTCTATAGTGAATGCATCAGCTTCTCTTTGCCATCTTGGACATTTTGACTCTCATAACAAACTATGCCAGAACAACAAAAAAAAAAAAACGCTTTATTGTGATGTGTTTGCAAACATTTGCAGCTAAAATTGGTCAGGATTTGGTTGTGGTTTGTTGACCCAAATGCAGAGGCAGGGAGGCAGAGGTGATTTTCTTGTGGGTTTAATGAAAGGTTAACTGAACGGAGAGTCAGGAAATCCAAAAATCAAAACATGAAAACAAAGTCCAAACAAACCGGAAACCAGGAATCCAAAATCCAAAAAATCAAAACATAACAAAGTCAAAACAAACCAGAAACCTCGGAGACATCAGGGGGGATACTATCATGAGGAGGAAGGCTCAGAGAGACAGAGTTGGAGGAAGTTAGACGAGGAACCAGCACTGAAGAACTGAACAGAGAGAGTATTTAAGGGAGACTGAAACAAAGGAAGGACTAATGAGCAGATTGGGAGCAGATGTGAACAGAGCAGAAACAGAAAAGGAGCTAGGTAAAAAGGATAACACAAGAGAGCAGCAGAGGGCAACAAATAAAAACCTGGAGATTGAAAATAACCAAAAAACACAACAAACTAAGAATAAAACCACTAAAACTAGAAGACAAGGAGCGAAGCAAAACTGAACACTCAAAAAGAAAACATAACAGAACCAGAACTCTGACAAAATTGATTTTGAAAGACAATTGATGCTGAATTTATTTTATGATTTTTAACAAAAGTTACAAATCATAAAAATGGGGCAACAGTGATGTCGGGTATAGGAGTTTCCCTAAAATCGAAGGATTGAGAGTTCAAGCATTGGCTCTGGCTTTCAGTGTTGTTGTGTCCTTGGGCAAGACACTTCACCTGCATTGTCTACTGATGGTGGTCAGTGAGCCCCAGGGCAGCTGTGGCCACAATGTAGCTTGCCACCATCAGTGTGTGTGTGAATGGGTGAATGACTGAATGTAGTTTAAAGTGCTTTGGTCAAGTCTCCTGAGTTGAAAAAGCGCTATATAAGTACAGGCCATTTGCCATTTTGTAATTGTTTGACTTTTATCATTGTCTCTTACAGAGCTTGATTTGGAAACCTTGAGAACCACATGCAAAGGCTCCAGGTAAGGAGAATGCTGCTCACAGTTAGTAATAATTACTGCTCTAGTCCTTCATGTAAGATGTTCACGAAAGTTTAAAGCATTTACTTGAGGTCATTTTCTTTCTGCTTACAATAAAAAAAAAACCTCGTGTTTCATTCATACAGAAATCATGGAAACTTTGTCCTAATTAAATTTCTGAGTCTGTAATTATCAGTAGCAGAGAAGAAATCAATGAGATTCTCTAGTTTTTCCTGTAAAATAGGTTATTTTCAATGATAGTGAGCCATTAGAAAATAATAAAATATATCTGCTGTCTGTGTCTCTGGGGAAAAGAAAACATTCCCTACAACAAATCAAAACTTTGCCTCTCTTCTGCAGAGTGGGTGTCGAAAACGCCCTGTTTAGTCTTGTTCTATTTCTTCACAAACACTCATTTTCTGGCGAAATGGAGAAATCAAGACTTTTCAGTTGTCTCGTTGGAAACAGACACCCGAGTTGGAAAGTTGAGCTTTTAGATCTCAGTAGCATCCGCTCCCCTGGGGAAAGCCACAGCTCAGGGTACACATCTCTCGCTGCTGCAGAGCTAGCTCAGAAATACTGTTGTCACATAGCGATCATAGGCCTCCACTGATGGTACACAAATAGTGCCTTGCGAAGGTCTTAAAAGCCCATTAGACAACACCGCTGCATCGTAGATGCTGGTGTTAAGTGCTCCTTATGGCAAAGGAAAGGCATGACAACAAACTTGATGCACAGCGCTTTCTGTTTCCACTTCTATCTAAAAATGTTTGTTGATTCTTCAGTTCATTTTATGCGGTAAATATGAGAGTGACAGCACATCTCAGATCAAGATATGACATCGTCTGTATTCATCTTGTGACACAGATGTTGAGCTGGTAAAAGCTGACTTCTCAGGAGTGTTCCCCCTTATTGTTAAGGAGCAACATCTCAGAGTGTAACCCTGCAGAGCTCGATATGATGCTGTATGGTGATGGTGGAGGTCAAGCATGACCACTACCAGAGGGAAGCATCCATTAACATACACTTGTTGAGTTCTGTGCATTCAATGTGAAAGCTAAATAGTGCCATCTGGTGACTTTTGAGAATCAGGTGGTTAACTGTAATGAAAGTGATAATCATAAACAATAAATGTCCTAAAAAAATATATATATAGCCCACCTAATAATGTATCAGTACAGTTAATATCAGATATTTAAATATGCTGTGAAATAGTCAATATCATCTTTTTTCTCCTCACTAATTTTCAATAAATTAGACAAAGTGTTTTGTGTTTTAGTTTAGTTTCCTAAATATTTCCTGTGCCAAATAGTAAAGTAGTTGTTCAGATAATTGTTATTGCTTTGTCTCAATTAAAAAAACTACATACACTAAGAACAACGTTGCAAGTTTTGGAAAACTAAGCTGGTAATGTCTAACTTTTAAAGACTCCTGCTATGTAAATTCACGGCTTTTAATTTAAATGAGGATATAGCTGTGGATACCTCTAGGATCCAGCAGATTCAGGAAATTGTGGCTTCACTGAGGAACCTTTTTACAAGGATCGTCAAGAAGCTTCATCAAACTCTACTTTCCTAACATCAGTAGTATTATTGCTAAGATCATAGAGTTGATTCTTTGTAATTGATTCAAATGAAGATATATTTTTGCTTGCCTGTTTATCTCTGCAGTGCATGTAGATTAGTTAAAAAATAAAAAGATGCCATCTATTGGGCATCTATTGCCTTCATTCCCAAGGCCTTGCTCTCTTTGTTATTTCTCATCCCTGTTATCTTTGACTTTAAAAATAACAGATGCAACTGGAAACTCAAACCAGGATTGATTGATTTTACTGCAGCATTTAATGACTTTTTCCCAGCTCAGAAAAACCATTGCTTCATATGACATCATAGGAAAGTCTTTCTTAAAGTGTCTGCTCAAACAATTATATACAAATATCAACATGGGAATTCATTCGTGTTTTGATGCTAAGTGTTTAAATAAATAGAAAAACCATGTGAAAATGCTGGTTAAGGCTGGTCAACCAGTCAGAGTGAGATGAGTCATTTATCAATATGGGCTGAAGAGCCACTTAGTAAGAAAAAAAAAACAAATTCTACTAAATGATAATGCAGTTTGTGTGAACTTCTAATGAAAAAGGGAATAGTAATAGTAAGTCCTTTTATTATTATTTGAAAAAAAATCAAACTAAATATGTTGTAATACATACTGACTGTAAACGGACAGAATTTAGCAGGTTTTAAAATATTGTACCAGTGACTACTACCCACCATGAGTAACTTGAGCTACTCTGAGACCAGGTGAATATAAAGTCAACAGTAGATACTGCAGCTGGAAGTCATTTATCCTTTCTGATATATATGCATTACATACTCCGCAGACTGTTTTCATATGTTTATGTTAAGAAATCAAATTGGTTTGGAAAAGTGTTTCTTTGGCTCAGTGTTTATAAGTCGTAAACATGTTATTCAAGTTTATTTTTTAATTCTACTTTATATTTTGGGACACCAGAATTTGCATATAACATAATAATTTCAGACATTTAATTTTGAACACGCAGTTACTCGGTACTTGAGCAGAAATTTTACCAATTATGTTTATACCCTTACTTGCATAACTGGTTGAGTAACTTTTTTCACTTGAGTGAAGTTTTGGGGTACCCACCCCTGCCTGGAACTTAGTTTAAAGCATGTCTATAACTGTTTACCGTGAGTAATTTACTAAGTATGTATATTTAAAGATAAATATTTTGAGCAACATTTCCTGCTTTAAAATATACACTGGCACAAAGTGGCAACTTTAAGGAGAGAAGAAGAGCAAATGAGGGTTAAGGGTGAAGAAGTACGTTTCTACCCTCCTTGTGTGCAACTTTAGGTGTGGAGCAATGGAGAGCAGAGCTTTGCTGAAGTTTATGAATGGGTTGGGAGCGTCTCAGGCTCTGTGCTCACTCCTGCAAATGGTTGCTGTGGGGATTTTTGCTCCTAAAAGAGAAAAACTAACAGGTTCTAAAGAGGCACAGGCACAAAAGGTTGAGAATGAGTGCTTACAGCAAAGGATCAGTTCAGGCACTGCCTCTAATTGCACTTCATTGTGTCATATTGATTTAATTAGCAGCTGCCTTGCTTTGTGTATGCAGGGTTATGGTATGCCTTCAAACAAAAGGGAGCAGGGCTGCACATACACTATTCTCTCCATATACAGTGTTGGAATTGCCGTTTGACAACACTTAACTTTGTCGCTATAGCTACCCTGATGCAATCCTGCACAGTTACATCTTTGAACCACAGACAGGCCACAAAGCACAGCTAGAGGTGCAGGAGGGTCAAAGAGTTGAAAGACAAACAGTACAGACCTGAAGGTCAGAGTTTTGTTTTTACTCTTGTTGGCTTTATTGAAACAGAAAAAAATATATGTACATGTAAAAACAACCAAATAGAAATTTGCCATGACGAATTTGTAAATATGTAACAGTCAAATGTAAAATACTTGTAATAATGCATTACTCTGTTTATAGTTAGTCTGTCAGAAGGCAAAATACCTAAAATACTATTTCAGTGATGATCTTTATTAACCAAGTGAAATTTAATGGAGATGAAATGGAAAAGCAACACAAATTCCTAATGTTGTACTTAATGGAGCCTAGGCAGAAGTTCAACTGAATAAACTGATTACTCACCTTCATCAGCCTAAGACACAGCCAATCAGCTTTGAACCACGCCTCCATGAAAGCCAATCAGCATCCAAAATTCATCTTAAAAGGTGTCCGGTCCGCAACTTATCTGCTATTTAGTGCGCAGGGGGTGGTTGCGCTGTGACTTCATTCAGATGACCCCATTTCAACCTACCTCAGCCCCTCCTCCACTATGGTAACTAAAACTTCATCAGAATTTGATTGCATTCCACGTCTCATTTCATCCGGTATAGCAGACAACCGCCATGTTGAGCCTGGTTCTGCCAGAGGTTTCTTCACAATGGGGAGTTTTTCCTCTCCACTGTTGCTTCATGCTTGCTCATCATGGACAGGTTCTCTCAACCTGTTTTATCCAACTGGACTTCCATCTTCCAGGTCCCAGAGTGAAGCTCTAGTATCAGCTCAACCAGTCCATTGGATCTCCCCTTAAAGATCAGCAGACCGTCTCGCCAACCAGCAGTCTACAGAATGACCAAATTCACCTATCTCCACCCCACCACCAGTTTCAGGCCTGGGGGGGAAACAGCCCTGTTCTTAACTCCTGTTCATGCATATCTATCATATTCCAGCGATATGTTTCCTGCCGAGGTGTGAGGGCCAAACACTAAGTAATTGTATCAATAAATTTCTTCTAATTGTCTTTCCTCTCTGTGTGAGTTTGTCAGATTGAAATATAGCTATTTGCTCAGCTGTTAGAGGTCCTTTTTTCAGATTTAAGTAAATGTTGCACTATTTTGAGAAAATAGAACAGCTTAATGTCTAGTTAAAAGTTGCCAATAAAATTTGCCAAGCCATTTTACCTGCCGTTGGTCCACTGTATTTGATAAAATCAAAATCAGCGCAGTCC
>NW_015150502.1:1400634-1416389 GCF_000732505.1 Cyprinodon variegatus
GCAGTACATCACCATTTTTATGACTTTAGAATAAATCTAGATGAGTCTGTCCTGGAGGCTTAAGTAGCTTGTCAAATAGGGGCCGACACCAAAGCAGACAAGAAACATCTTTAAACAACTTAAATTCAAAAACCATCAATTTATGCATAGGCTGTTTTATGAAACTTGAAACCATCATCAAGTTTGCATTAGGGCAACTATTTACAGTGAAATTGAATCAACGTATGTAAAAAGGCTAAGAACCAACAAAAAACAAATGTCTCATTTTCAGTGTTTAAAAAACATTTGGACCAGGAATCAACTATTATTATTCCCCTTCTAGTATTTTCAACAATTACAGACCAATTTCTATGTTCTCTATTACTGTAGATACTTGGATTGTTGGTCAGTGAACAGGTTTATAAAATCACATCACATAAGTATTAAATCTAGAAAGGGTGTCCCTCAAGGTTTTTTTTTTCTGGGTCCAAAAATATTTGCTATTTATATCACTATTCCTGTTCAGGGTATACAAATTGAAATTTTTACTTTTATGCAAAG
This sequence comes from Cyprinodon variegatus, assembly GCF_000732505.1. NCBI lineage: Eukaryota > Metazoa > Chordata > Actinopteri > Cyprinodontiformes > Cyprinodontidae > Cyprinodon > Cyprinodon variegatus. The sequence goes on from NW_015150502.1 coordinate 1,401,175, forward strand.
GAAACACGCGTCATATGGAATCCCCACCTGCCAAAAACTTTTCATATCTACAACCTACCTTTGCTAGAATACAAAATCTTCAGTGAGTTACGACTGATTGCAGACCAAACTTTAAAAAGTGTACATTTTTCATCATTTCAAGATATGCAAGGTGTCAAGTAATGGTTAACAAATCAAATTTGTATCTGCATACCAATATCAGGAAATATTAAGAGCTCATAACTTTGCGTTAACAGAATATATTTTGTTTAAATCAAGAATAAAACAATCAAAACATTTATAGAGAATGTAGAGAAACAAGCCATGCAGTTGGTTTAAAGAACTGTTTTGCCTGTGTGTTTATGCAACGCCCTTTGTGTGTTTCATAGTTTCTATCATGCTTCGCTGTGATCCTCTACTAACTCTGCCACCCTTACTCATTACTGTATCCTAAAGTTAGCTGGATGTCCATGTACGTCATCTTAATCACTGGCATTTCTTTAAAAACCCATTTTAAGTATCACCCTATTTTAATTGTCTTGTCTTTAAACGAGAAAAAGATGGATGATACAATCTTTAATTAATAGATATCATACTGTTTTCTATACCTTAATTATTAACTGAACATCATCTCCCAATGAAATGCAAATAGATTTTGACTTTAATCTCAGCTAACACCAAGTGATTTTTGAAGCTCTGTTAAAATCAGTGATGTGCAAATGTTCCATATGATCAATGTTTCTCATTTTTATTGTATTTCTTTACTGTTTTCTATAATATAACTGCTGCTCCAAGTCTGTCTTGCACCAGAGGTATTTTTCTCTATGGAGTTAACCTGGTTAAATAACAGTTAAGTAGAATAAATATAATAAAAGCCTTTCAGTGTAAAGTGTGTTCTTATAGCAGTACATTTAAAGCTGTTCCAATAAAACTTATAAAATACGTCAAAATAAATCTGAATTGAAAAAAATCCAAACGGGTGCATTTGAGCTGAGCTATGTATACATTTTACCCCAGCCACACTTTTATCTATTGTTTATTTAGAAAGGACACCTTACGTGTCCTGCTTTCAATGTGTTTGTTTTTGCACGTAAGAAGATCAATGCCTAAATGTGATTTCTAACCTAGAAAAACACTTTTTTAAACAGATCTTTAATTATCCTTGCGATTAATGTAGATTAAGACAAAGAAGACCTGTTGCTGCTGGAGGTAGTATCCTGTTTTTTTTTTTAAATACAAGAACAATATTAACTTGCTTGTTGCTCTAAAAATATTTCTCTAAATGCAAATAATATATAAACGGAATTCAGGTTGTCATATCAAACAGATGTATCATTCCAAACAGAAAAAAATCCAGAATAGTGGTTTTTATTCACATTAAACCTTGAATATAAATCTGTGTCTCATTTAATGAAATGGAACCATGTTTAAATCTTTGTACGTAAAACCTGCTCCAGTCATCGGGTAATCATTTTGGCACAAGTGAGGCATTGTTATCAAACTTAGAGATATATTTTTGTACTGCTTCAATAAATGATATTATTTTTGATTGTTTTTCAAATAAGATGCAGTGGTCAATTCCTCCACATGAAGCATAGGGTCCTATGGAGCAGCTAAGTTTTTACACTTAGTCTTGATAAACTGTCGAATGCTTTTTTTCCCCATCCAATACAGTTTTTTCTTTTTTTTAAGTAGTGAAGGTATTTTTTTTTTTCCAGCACAAAACAGACATTTCCCCAAGCATCACTAAATATTTTTCCTTAAGCACTTTACCTTTATATTACTTTGGGAAACCTCCAGAGCTCCAAAGTGCATTACCAAGTGCAACCAGTAACACCTGCCTGCCTCAGACGGTATTTTAGAAAAGAGAAGCTATGTTAGAGTGGGGCAGTCTATCCCTCCAGGTAAAATATAGAGGACTGGGGAAATGGCCAAGTCTGAAGGCAGTATGTTACTGGGAAAGACAGATATCCCAGTACCTTATTTCCAGTGATACTGCTTTATTGTTAGCATTAGCCATTTTTTTTCTATTTACTCCTTCTACAACAAAGCTGTATGTTAGAAGATGTAAATGCCAGAAGACACTACAACAGCTTTAAGCAGAACCTCACTTTTACAAGCCTGAACAATTTTAATCCCCCTCCTTAAAAAAAGTATCACTTTTCTTTCTTTTTCTGTATGAAAATAATTAAAGCAAATACAAAGAACTTGCCTAAATAGCTAGGGATAGAAAAAAACAGAAAAATAAAATGCAAACCTCTAGTGCAGGCATCCCCAACCTCGGTCCTCAAGGCCCCCTGTCCTGCAGATTTTAGAGGTTTTCTTGCTCTAGCACAGCTGATTTTAATTGAAAGCTGATTAACAGGCTTTTGGTCTACTGCAATCATTATAACCAGCTGTGCTGAAGCAGAGAAACCTCTAAAACCTGCAGGACAGGGGGCCTTGAGGACCAAGTTTGGGGATGCCTGCTCTAGTGGTTAGCAGGTAGTGCAGCATGGAGCAGAGCATCCCATATTAATCTGTCTAAACTTAAAGTGAAAGCTACCCCAGGTCAGTTTTCTAACCCCATGAAGTAAAGTCACTTCAGACCCTAAAAACTGTACAAAAAATAGAAGCTACTTGGAAAAGGGCTTGGTCAAGGTATGTTTTTAATCTTTTAATGCCTGGCATTTTGTTTTTCTTTCCACTAAACCTGAAAGGTGGTCCCTGTTGAAACTGCTTCTGGAGTGTGCTCCTGTCTTCTTTCTTTAGCTGCAGCCTTGGCAAACTGCGACAGAGATAGATGGATTGACTTGGCAAGCACATACAGCCAGCCTGGTGTTGCGAGAAAAAATGGTGCCAATGCAGAGATGGTACAGATGGATCTGACATGTTGCCGTTTTACGTACTTGTCTAATATTTTTACATCTTTTTCTTCTTACATGCGTTTAAACACAAAGTCAATTGGGGCTCTTTTTTTTTGCACATGGATTTAAAATTGTCCAGTAGAGTATATGTTCAAAGGACAAATCATCAACGCCTAATTAACAATTATTAACTGTTCTGCTGTGAAAGAAGACAAATTATCATAAATTACTGCCTAATTAAAATGTGATTGCTGGCTCAATAGTTATAAATCATTAATTTTTAACACCCTTATCACAGGCGGACGGAACCAATTCAACAAAAGGTCTATTAGGCACAAACGAATTCAGTTCTTTTTCTCAACGCACATCACTTTTTCCTGCTCCCCTTTCCCACAACAGTCATTAGCTGTAATTACTTAGTGTAATGCATTGGCTTTATGCGTAGATATTAAAGAACAATTAAGCTGCTACATAATTGCATTAAGTGAGGTTCTATATACAGGCTGCCCATCTTAAACTTTGTGCAATTAGTCCTACATTGAGGTTACTAACAAGCAAGTACTTCAAATGAAAAAGGGAAACTGTTAAATACATGTTCAAACATATTAAGGAGGTAAAACAGAGAAGCTCTTTTGCAAGAATGTGAAAATTAATTTACACGCTCATTAAAAAAGTATAAAAGACATAGTGGTTATTTATATGATTTTGTCCAAATGAGGTTCTTATTTTTTTTTTCTTCTTCTTCTTTTTTTCCTGCAATGTTTTCCAGACCATTAATTCATAGAAAGGAAACTTGCCAATTCCACTGAGATCACCACTACTATCATATAGTTTCCTGTTTGGTGGGGTAAACAAATGGGAAACATTTTCATAATTTTACCCAACTCTGCATGAATTAATCTTATGTTCAAAAGGCCACTCTGTTCCCTGTTTTGCAATGAAACACTTCCACTCTGATCTTCTGAAGGGAGTTAAATGCTCAATTTGAACTTCCTGTAAGTTAGAGCAAAACCCGTTCAGATTCCATTGGAACCGTAATTTATACATATTTGGAACTTTTCATATATATCCTAAATCATGAAATTAGTAAAAGCAGGAATTTTGTCTGGTGAAAATTAATATTCACACCCTGTTCATATTAACCGTTAAGAACTGGAATTTCAGTTATAGAATAGAGTTCAATTCAGCATCAAGTAATCTTTTAAATGTATTTCCGATTGACTGTTTCACAGCAAAAACTATTTTAAGATGAATACAAAATTTCTCAAAATAAGTCTATTAGCCCTTAATTTGAGTTGGTAAATAACTGCATATTGTTCACTTGAAATAAGTAGCTGCAGTTGTTTTTTCTTTCACAAAATGTCTGACTTACTTTTAAAGAAAATTTTAGGAAAGATTGACTTACTTAGATTTCAGTTTTTTACAGTTTAAGACAACATACTGCATGAAAGATTTTACATTTTGTCAGGCATAACATTTCAAACAATCTAAAATGAGATTGTATGAAGTTTTTTTGTAAAGATGAAGAATTATTTGCAGCAGTCAACACTCTTAGTTTGAAAAATCATGAAGAAGATTTGAAGGATAATTCATGGTGTAAACTTAAATCTTATATGGGCTCCTCATTAGTTAAAGATGTCCAGCTAAAATGAATCAAGCGCTTCAAAATTTCTCACATTGAAGCATTATGGTTTTGTATTACACGTTTTATTAAAAAATATGTGTCCAGATTACAATTTGTATAATCATTTAGAGGAAAACCATCGACTATGGAACTGAAAAACAATCATCTTCCATCTTCTCACCTTGGTGTTGTGCCTTTGTTATCTCAGGGCTCCTCATTTTAGGATTTTTCTATCTGTTTCCCACTGTCGCTAACAAGCTAGCTCTGGGCCCAGTGAGGTGACCAGAGGTGACGTTATAAGAAGGTGAGGAGTATTGTTTAGAGCCACTTCCTACTGACATGCAGGTAAATGGGTAAGTGTGCACTCTCATCCATATTCCAGTAACCCCGGCAGAGGCATTTGGCCAGAGCACGGCTGAGGGCCAGGACATGAAATATTAAAAGGATAAAGTGAAAGGTGGAGTACCCAGAGGGCCTCTGGACAGTTAAACAGCTCTTTGTGTGGATGTGTTTTTGCTGCCTGTATCCCCACCTGGTATTCACCTCTTTAAGAGCGGGGAATATTAGAAAACCTGCATTCTACTTTAGCCAAGGTCAGCTCACAAAAAGGAAAAGAAATACACCTAAGTATCAAGCTGCGCTCTGTGATCAGCTCTTACCGTCCAACAGCAGTGATGGTTCATGTTCACAGCTCGCAAACAGATCAATATATCTGTAGATCACAAGACTAGAGACAGTCAGGATTTTGGGGGGGGGGGAAGTGAAAGATGGAGTTCTCTACTTTTTTTTCTAGCTTCATTTGGCAAGATGAAATCCAGCCTGCTGTTTGACTGGTTGGGCTCCAAGTAGGGACTCAGATATATCAGATTTCAATTAACTACAGTTCACAGGGGCCATCCACAGAGGTGACATGGTCTTCACACTCTCCATCCTCCTGTTTAGTTGCAGCCCAGGGGAGTAGTTAATGAGATGGCTCTCTATCTGGCTCTACATCTCCTCTCTCTTTCAGGAGGAAGCCTGCCACTCTGGGCCAAGAAGCCTGTTGACACCTGGGGCAGGTGCTTGGCCCGTTTTACTGTGGCTGCAGCCTCCAAGCATGTTTGGGTTGTTGCGGCCACACAGTTTACCCCCATGGACCGCTCTAGGGGGGGAGATAATGAAAAGTTAGATTGCATGTGTGCTGCTCCAAAAGTCTACATGTGTGGGTGAATGTGAGCATGGACATAAATAGAGAGAGAAAGCTTGTTTCAGATTTTTTATTTTTTATCATGTATAATGTTTGAAAGCAAATTGGGGAAAAATTAGTTATACAAATTATTAATTTACCTTTTGGACTATTGTCTGACAATAGAGACGAATTTGTATTCTAGCCGGTTGTTGGAAAAAGAATATTCAAACATTATTCAGCAAATTAAAATACATTAAGGCAACTAAATGTCATTGTTTTCTTTATAAATATGTTTCTAATGGATTTATTGATATAAAATTCTCAGCAGTTGTTACATTTAAGACGACTAACAAAACACAGCTAGCAATTAAAAGAAAAAAGAAAAAAAGATGTATTCTTTTTTTTCCCTGATAGTTTTAAGATGGGTCCTATTTGGAAAAGCTCTTCTGCAAACATTAAACAGGATGATTCTGGTCCACTCTTTTACAGAAACTGTCCCCAAATCCGTAATGGAACATGGTTTGAGAACAACAATATAAGCGTTTGGGGGATTTACAAGTAAGAAAGAACAAGAAATTAGTCACAAAACGAGTCACGGGCAGTAAAAGTGAAATGTTAACAGGAAAATCCAGAGGAAATTAATGGTAACTGGTAAGTACACATGCTGGGGGAAAGGTTAAGCCTTGCACTAAATACAGTTCTAGATGTGTAACAAGCGTTTTCAGAGAACCTGATATTGCACTGACCAGATGTTGCGCTTAAAAGATTTTTGAACACTGGTGACAAGTTAAACAGCCTGGTAGCAGCTTGAAAAGGCATATGATGGCGGACCAAGCTAGTAACTGGCTGAAAAGGCTGATTGCAACCTTGGGAAGGTGGATTATGACTGAATATGCAGAGTGAATCCAGGTTGTGACCAGATTCAGACGCCGAAGAGAATATGGTGATGGCAGGGTGAGCAAAACGACGCGGGAAAGCTGATGGTGCACACAAACACTGAACAAACCACATGCGGGCAAGAAGACAATCTGGCAGAGAATGACTGAGACAGGCAGCTGTAATAGGCAAAGTAACAGCTGGGAGGAATAAGTGCAGTTGGTAGAGAGGCAGGTGCATTTTCCCAATCTAATTAACAAGAAGGAGCAGAGAGTGGCAAGCAGCCAGTCCAAAAACAATCAAACTGAGGCAGACTGCATGACAAAATGAACAAAGAATTAATTAATAAACTAAAAAAGGGATTCACTGTTCATTCAAATTGCCTCACCTTTATATACAACATGGATATTAAAACTGAGGAAAAAAAGAAAAGCCCAAAAAACTGTAACATTAAGCAATGATAGAGTCCCGATGGTACTAAGGGGCCTTTTATGCTCACCCTGTTTTTCTGTTATAGATTTTTTGGAGGCATTGAAAGTCAGGCAACTGCTATTCTAGATGTTTGATTTACTTTATCTGAAACTAACTGAGTTTCCTTGGCAGCGTTCTTTAGGATCACTCAACCATTCTATAATTTTTGGCTCTTATCTAGATGTCCTTTTAAATTTCTCAATACATCCCTCCTTTAATTAAATGAAGTCTGCCAGTACTATACTAAGAGAGCCCTTACGGTCCAACTTCCATTCTTCACTGTTGGTATAGTGTTTGGGGGATGATGTACAGTGTACGCAATCACATCCAAAGACTTCATGGGTCTTATTTATCCTGACAACATTTTTCTGCCATTTCCTTTACTTGTCCTAATGTTTTCTAATCCTGAAAAAAGACCTTTAACATGCTTTCTCTTCAAGCAGCCGAGATTTGTACAGCAAGGACGCATGGCGGGCTTGGCACTCAATGAATAACTTCTTGTTTTCTTTGACATAACTGTACCTGCTAATTTAAGATCTTATAATGAAGGGTCTTTGGCTTTTTGTCAAGTCTTCTGATCAGGTGTTTGATTCATTTCCCAGAAATTTACCAAATAATGAATCATAGATTGTTTGTGCTGAAATTGTGCTTGTTTTAGTTCCTGAACATAGCATTTAGAAGTCCAAACATGTTTGAAAAAAAATCTCATTAATTTTTTTTGTTTTCTGTTTTTTTATGATAATCATGATGAGGTCTTGTGAGATCTTTGTTACTGACATGCTTCTTTTGTGAAACCTTGGTAATGGGAGACATTTTTTTATAGACCATCAGTAAAGGCTAAACCGTACCTTGTGGTGATCGATTTATATGTGATAATGGACAAGATTGTGCTTTTGTCTTAGAAATGAAGTATGATAATAGCTAAGTACATAATGCTATTCTCAAACCCCTGCTTTTACACCATCTTTTGGTATAATATATAAAAAACATACATTGGATTTATGTTTTTATCTAATACTTCTTGTGGAGTAAAATTTAGCCTCAGACTAAAGCAAGTCAAGATAAAGACTTACCTCAGTTTTCTATGCTATGCCAGCAACATTCATAACCAGAGTGGGCCAGAAAGTCGGGAGGATGCAACAGTGCATCCGTCACCGAGAGGGATGGTGGTGTCATCATCAACTGTGCGGTGGAATTGCATGCAGTTGCTCTCAGATACACTTCTTTATAGAGGCGCTTTTTACATTTTGCTGAGTAGCCCCTGGAAAAACAAAAGCTAAATCTTAGCTGTCAATATCACCCTTTTCAGCACTACAGCACTGTCCACAGTCTGGGCTCTGAATATGAAGGAGAAATGCAGGGATTTAGCAGAGAGTCAGCGATGTCGCACGTAGGAAGAAAGGAAGAAAAACTCTTTAAATTGTTGCATTTGTAATGCTCTATGTGAATACAGGCACACAAGAAGTATAATAGAGATGATAAGGTCCCAGCTTAGCTGCACAGGGGTCATCTCAGAATAGTGAAACAAGGAAGAGTCAGTAATAAAGCAGACAAGAGAGGCTCATTCAGATGCAGAAGGTTTGAAGGGCAGACAGGCAGTGGAGTGGGAGTAGGATGGTAACAAAGAGGGGGGAAAAATACCAAATTAGTCAGACAGTAATAGCAGGAAGTGATGAGTTTAATGTGAACATGCTCTTGGGGGAAGGGAAAAGAGGTTGTGGTCCTAAATATAAATTCTTACAAAACCATAGCAGAGCTGAAAGAAAGAGGAACATTGAGGGTTGATCAGTAGATTAATAGCAGAAATACTGAGAGGTTTCATAGTAGTCATAAAAACACAGGGTTATTTTCATATGGAAAAAGGGAGAAAAGGCAGGAAAAAATGACATGATACCGATCCTTTAAAATCAAAAGTCTTCAATCTTCAGTTATGCTCTGTGCTGCAAAATTAGTCAAACAAGTTAGGTTAGAAAAAATAGAAATCATTTAAATTCACTGTCTATATATTTCTTTAGCCAGAAAACTATTTTTATTACATACATATTGTGGGCATTTATCAAAATATATACTATGCCTCACAAAAGGATTTATAGAACCTTCCATACAAAACATGAGGGGATATTAGTTATTGTACGCACTAATTAGTACACTGATGTGCAGGACAAAGCAGTAAAAAATACACTGGAAGACGTGTTGAAAGGATGTTTAAGTGAAAACATTTAAAGAATGCAGAGGAAAATGCCGTGAACTTGGGTGACAGTAACAGATAACCCAACAATGAATAGACCAAAAAAGCAAACAATACAACTGAGGAGAAAGGAACTACATGGAACACAGGTGGGTGCAATTAACAAAACACACGCAGGTGTTGATCATGACCCTTTTAAATAAAATAGTGTCTCACTGAAAGAGAATTCTGACAACCTCCCATTTTCTTTTTACAAAACAACTTAAAAACTAAGTTTAAATGCAGATTATCTCTCTAGTTTAACTAGAAATTGATAGAAATCTATAGAAGTTGTTGCATAAATCCTGTTAAAATATGTCTAAAAATTGTATCCTGATAATAGCACATGGGAAAAAATCGATTTCGGCAAGACCAATGAAAAATAACTATTTAAAAAAAAAGTGTTTTAACAAGGAATGTACAGATCTGATCTCAATTATGCAATCACAATCCCATATTTTTATTTTTTTCAGTTTAGCACACTTTTGGTAATAGGGTGTGCAAGTCGGTAAGTCAAAACCAACAACTGCTCCATATATATATATATATATATATATATATATATATGGACTCACTGTATATACTGTATATACCCCCTGCACCTTTTTACTCCTTTTGCACCTTTTTGCACCTTGTTCTTCTCTTTCTGACTATTGAGTCGATGTAATGAGTAATTTTCTCCACTGTGAGATCAATCAATTTAATCAATCAATTTTGCTTCCTGCTGCCTTTTGCATCTTCATTAAATCAGCAAAAACTCATCTCTACCTCCTACTACTCTGCGTTTCAGTTTGCAACCACATCCACCATCTTTGACATTTACAGGGGATCAATTACAACAAAGTCCACATCATTACAAAAATAAGTTTAAACAATTGTAGCAAATGTGTTTTATATTGATATAGATGGCAAAGCATTTGGAAATAACATAGACAACACAACACAAATCATAAGTTTAAACTATAAAACTATAACCAAGTGCTTTGAAAAGCTTTCTTAACTTTAAAACCTGTGCAAGCTATTTATTGCAAAGAGTTTGTTTATATTTAAGTAGAATTAAAAAGGAGCAAGATATGTGTACTGACAACGATTTTAGTTTATATATTTTATAAAATTTTTTTTGTATCACATGAGATAAAAAAAAGCTCCTTTTCCAATTTCTCTAAAGAAATTAGAAAATTCCTGATGCGTGATATAAGAAAGTAACTAGCAAATGAAAATAAAATATGATCAAATGAAATAAAAAATTAGTAGCTTATGATTACTCTGAATGATTTCTTATCCTCTTGGTTTCTTCTTAAAAACCAACCATTTGGATCAGTCATTTTTAGCATGACACATCCAGACCATGTTTAAAACACAGAAGGTTTTACTGTTACAGTTAGTAATTTACTGTGCTGCTTTTTAAAAAAGTTAGATTCCCTTTTAAGTTTGAGTTGATGGTTATTTTGCAAAGCTTACAGCATGCTCCAAGGCAAGGCAAGGCAAGGCAAATATATTTGTATAGAACAATTCAGTACAAAGACAATGCAAAGTGCTTTACATGATTAAAATATAGGAAAATTAAACAGAATCAAAGCAAGTAGAGAAAAAAATAAAAAATGCAGAAACGAAAAAGAACATTAAAAACAGTTTGACTAAAGAAAATTTAAAAAAAGTTAAACTAATGATGTTTCAGTATAAATGTTTAACTAGAACAGTCGAAGGCAATCCTAAACAAATGTTTTTTTAGTCTTGATTTAAAGGAACTCAGGCTTTCCACACTACGGGACTGCTTTGCATTTCGACATCATGAAGCCAACTGCCAGAACTATTATTCGTCTTTAAAGAATGTCATCAAAACCTGCGATTTCCTCAAAAAAAAAAAAAAAAAAAACTGCAGAACAAAGCAAGAAGACTTAGGAACATGTTTAAATTAGTTTCTTTGTAGATGAATAATCTAACATTAATACATTTTGAGAAATAAAAGTGGATCAAATTTAGAGAGAATTGATTTATTATGATTTTGAAATAAACTGTTTTTATTGCCATTAATTTATTAGTGTCACTCGATGTAAATTGTTTAATTTATACATATATATATATATATATATATATATATATATATATTTATTGACAGAAAATGTTTTATTTATCAAAGAACGGAGTTGAAATACATAAAGCATAGTTGCATTAGGTTTAAGCCCTGGGTCATCTATGTCCACCACCTCTAGTTGTCAAAGAGAAGTAATTCCATCATGTCAGTGGACAAACCTCTGCTAAAAAAGGAACTGCTGGAGGTGTTGTGTTCCTTTTCCCTGGGAGCTCAGAGCTCTGATTCTTTTTTTTTTTTTCTTCTGGAAGGTTGTGATGCTGTGTCAGATTGTCGCTTCCTCTGATCTGCAGTCACACAGCGGATTCCCAGTGAGCATGTCACCAAGGGCGGGGGGTTTGGGGGAGTTAGGTTGCTGTGTGTGTGTGTGGAGTGGGGGGTGCTCAAACGCTCTGCTCGTTACTCTAAACACTGCCTAATTAATAATGTATCAGAGAGGACTCACTGAGACACAGCAGGGCCCCTCCGCTTGTCACAAATGCTGCCGCATATACTGTACACCCCCCCACACATACACACGAGAAGCCGTTGATCAATCCCCCCTTTTGCTTAATGTCCTCCAGGTATTCGGATGCTGAAGAAGCAGGACGAAACAGGTTCCGCTGAGAACACGATGGTAGGTTTTCGGTGGATCAACTTCGCAGGGGCAAAAACTAATGGGGTCACAAAAGTAGCCACGGCAAGATAATATTTATTCCTGGTTGCTTTTTGGTAGAAAAGCTGTGACATTTCAAAGTGAAGTTAGGTGGGAATGATGTGGATTACTCTGGCCATTTGCACTCAAATTAAGCCCGGATGATTCATGATTCCTGACCGGTTAGGACTGTGATGATGAATAAGTTATAGGGTAAACTCTCCAGTTTATTCTGGCTGGCAAATACAATCAACAACATACAGTAGCTTCAAAAATATTCAGGTCTCTTGATTTTCCTCTCAAAAATCGCAACAGCAATAAACCAAAATGTATAAAACGGAGATTCAATGTGATAAAGGAACACAATGTAAAGAGAAAGGAAGATGATTGCAGCAAATCTTCTCAGTCATCCTTAATCCTCAGTACCCTGAGTTAATCGATTTTTCCATTAGCATTACATAGCATGGGACCATCAATGCTATATGTCATGGTGGGGGTTTGCATTTATAATGACATAGAGTGATAGATATTCACTGCATACACCAAGTTTTGCATTCAGATGAAAGATCTTAATCTTGTTCTCATCTGGCCACAGCATTTTCTTACACTTGTTTGTTGAGTTTCCTGCCAGTCTTGAATCAAACTTCAGACTCCTTTTTTTTTTTATTTTATGTTTGTGATGCTAGCAGCTTTTTATTCTTTGTTAAGACTCAGTGTTTTGGCTTGAATAACTATTTCTTGTTCTTCCACCTCAGATGTAGAGCTATTCGGCTCTTCCAGAGTTAATAAGGCTCTATTGTCTGCTTCTCTGATTTATCTCCTCCTGGTAAGTTCAGAAATTCTGCCATATTTTGGTATGTTTGCAGTCATTACCATGCCCTCTTTTCTCCGGTTATGTACTAAATAGTGATCTGTGAAACATTAAAAATGTTGAGATATTGTTTTATAAATTAACTATGCTCCATAGTTCTCCATAACTTTATCAGTCTCCTGCCTGCTGGGCTCTTCTTGTTGCCAAAAATATATTTGCAGCACATCTATATTTTTATTGGAATTAAATTTAAATTATTTACTCTTCCAAACAATGAACCACTTTTTATCCATTGTAAGATACTTAAAATGTTTAGCTCTTATGTGATAAAACTTGGAAAGCTATCAAGTGTATGATGACTTTTTCAAGGCATGGTATGTCTTATCATTCTAACACTCGTAATCTTTGGATCAAAGCTGTGAACTATACAGCTGTCAGTGGGTGAAATAGTTAAAGATAGTTTTGTTTTTCACATAGGTGATTTATGTGTTTTGTCTTTAAACAAGTACATAAAGAAATTAGTTCCAAAGGAGTCGTTAGAATATCTAACCAGCTGCACAACTTTTATCTATTCATAGATTATCAGTGATGCTTCTGTTATATATTTACATGTTTTGAGGCTGACATTCACAGCTTCTTTGGCCTCTTTTTCTTTGTATTTCTTTCAAACATTTGATTTGTTTCCTGCTTTGTTTGTGTTTGTCATATGTAGAGATGTAAATTTAGCCACCCCATGGGAGAACATCCTCACTTGTGACACACAAAAAAAACAAAAAACACAGAAATCTGAATAACATAAGCCACAAAAAGTGAGAGGGGTGGGATGAAAAAGTAAAGGAAGGATTGTGGTTTGAGAGATGTGGGGGCACAGAAGAAGAGAGGGAGGTTTTAGATGTGCAGGACTGTGTAAACAGTCGACGCGGGGGCTGGAAAAATTAACGCTGCATAAATTGTACGAAATATGTCCTATTTTCATCCTTTTTTCCTCCTCACTCTCTTTTAAAAGGGTTCAGGAGGCAGCACTGTCAGATGAACGGCAGACAGGCATTTTCCGACTTCATTTGATCCTGGCTCCTTTTTTTTAACTTCCCAGTGACAGAGGGGATGAAGAAAGCAGGGTTCGGTGTGTGGGTGTGTGTTTGTGGGGTGTGTGTGTGCATGTGTGTGAGGTGTTGGCGAAGAACGTGGGGAAACAGCAGAGACGAGCCGACAGGAGACACATGTAGACAGACGTTCACAGTTATCACACCCTCATTGACACTGCCTTTTTAGTTCCTACAACCAGCAGATCTCACTGGGAGAGCGGCAGGGATTTTGTGTCTGATAACTGTGTCAGCACCTCAGCACCCCCGATCTGAACACACTGACACAGTGATTTTATGGACAGGGACTAACATCACATACAGGCTTTTTGCACACGGCTGGACCAAAAGTAGGGCCCAGAACAAGAAAAGACATCACCAGCAACCAGACTTTCCTTTCAAAAAAGTTTTGACAAATGTGAAACGAGATCAGAAAAAAACAAAAACTGTAGACAACCAGACAGATTGAAACTGTATGAAAATGTTTCATAGATCAAGTGCTTTCAATGGATCAGCTGCCTCATTTTGGTGGTTCCCATCAACAATATGCAGCAAGGAGATTTTATGTGATTCTGCGTATTAGACCTTCATTTCATTAAAACATTCACAATAAGTAGGCTAGTGTTTTTTTCTTTTACCCCAAAGTTTTATCTAACCCCTTTTTTTTATATAAAACTTAACCAAACAACTCGCAGAATATATACACAGAAATGCAAATCAATGTTACGTCACTTCTTTCTTCCACAAATTATCAATTTGTGGAAGAAACTAAAAACACTGAATTAGGGTCAATGCAACATCTTGGTTGTCTGAAAAAATAAAAGCTTAAAATAAAAGCTTAAAATAACCAAACAACTATGTTTTTAAGACAAGATAGATACTATTTTCGGTAGAGGCATATTTTAGAGAAGTTTTAGAATCAAAGTCTGACTTCAGCTTGATCCTGTGAATTTAAAACCCCTGCAAAAAGTTTTCACACTGGAAATAAAACTATATAATTACATTTCAAGATGATCTTAGAATATCTTAATACAGAAGTGTATTTACCTGGAAAAAGAAATTGGAAGAAAAAGTTTTTTCTAAATTAACCAGAAAATAATAATAAAAAATGAATAAATAAAAGCATTCTATTTTTTTATTTAAACACCTACAAACAAAACAAAAAAAAAAGTTCAGTGCTTCTGAATTAATGAGATAATGCTGCTGTGATTTAATAGTGGATGTTCTATTACTGTTAGCATTGCAGATTTCTAAGTAACAGAAATCTGCCTTTTCTTCACAGGAGCTTCAACCTGTCCCTTTGATGAGTTTAATTCATGTTACTTTCTTTTGGGACTGAGACACTGAGAAATTATCTCAAGGTCAAATTGATACAAAGTTTTCTATCTAAGTTTTCTATCTAAGT